>NC_137170.1:742500-900000 GCF_951804945.1 Podarcis cretensis
TTTTCTGTACAGCCAAGCTTTCTGCATGAAGAACTGGGTGCTTCTAAGCAGAGACTGGAGGGGCACTCAAAAAAGCCAGCTCATGCTGGAGGACCCACCCCATTCCCATGCCACCTTCCTGGGCCAGGAGGAAGCCCCCAGCAAAGCCAGAGATGGACTTGCATAAGAACATCAGAAGAAGCTGCTGGATCAGGCCAGTGGTCCATCCCGTCCAGCATCCTGTTCCCACAGTGGCCAACCAGATGCCCTAAAATGGGAGACCCGCAGGCAGGATCTGAGCACAAAAGCATCACTCTCCCCTCCTGTGCTCTCCAGCGGGTGGCATTCAGAAGCACCGCTGCCTCCAACTGACAAGGCAGAGCAGAGATTTCATCCTGGGTAATGATAATAATAATAATAATAATAATAATAATAATAATAATAATTTATTTTTTGTACCCCGCCCATCTGGCTGGGTTTCCCCAGCCACTCTGGGTGGCTTCCAACAAAGACAAAAAATACACTAAAATGTCACGCATTAAAAACTTTCCCGAACAGGGCTTCCTTCAGATGTCTTCTAAATGTCAGGTAGTTGTCTATCTCTTTGACATCTGGTGGGAGGGCGTTCCACAGGGCGGGTGCCACCACTGAGAAGGCCCTCTGCCTGGTTCCCTGTAGCTTTGCTTCTCACAATGAGGGAACTGCCAGAAGGCCCTCGGCGCTGGACCTCAGTGTCTGGGCAGAACGATGGAGGTGGAGATGCTCCTTCAGGTATACTGGGCCGAGGCCATCCACAGCCCTCCTCCATGATTTTGTCTAATCCTCTTCTAAATCCATCCAAGTTGGTGGCCACCACTGCCTCCTCCACCGTTTCACTGTGCTCTGCATGAGGAAGAGCTTTCTCTTATCTTTCCTGAGAGATCCCAGAGGTTCCAGGCACTTATCCAAGTTTGGTTTCCTTGGAATGAAAGTTGGCATGGACTGTGGTGTCTTTAGGGTACATGGTTTTAGTTGCATCTACCGGTTTTTTTTGCCCTATAGGACGCACCGTCCCATAAGGCGCACCTAGTTTTTTTTGGGGGGGGAAATAAAGGGGAAAAATTATTTCTCCCCCAGCCCCCAGAACAGGCAACTCTCCGCAAGCCGTGGGAGCCCAGCGCAGGGCTCCCGCGCCTTGCCGAGAGCTGCGCGAAGCCTGGAGAGCGAGAGGGGTCGGTGCGCACCGATGCCTCTCACTCGCCAGGCTTCAGCGAAAGCCTGCATTCGCCCCATAGGATGCACACACATTTCCCTTTCATTTTTGGAGGGGGAAAAGTGCATCCTATGGGGCGAAAAGTACAGTATATGCGACCAGAGCATCAGATGGAGGCGCTTGTAGCTTTAAGACCCAAACAGACACTGCTTCTCCATTAGTCATGAGGCCCAATCCCCTGGCTGTAGCTCTTGCAACCTGCTCTGTCTTTTGGGATGTTGATGAGGACACTTAAGCGGCCAGCTAAGGTCCTTGGTCTTGCAAAGAATCTTGTCTGGCTAGTTCAGCAACTTCCTTCATTAGATTCCAACCCTCCCTGGGTACAGGACCCCAAGAACTGGAAACGCTCAGGGCATCATCTAAACTGACACCCCCCCCCAACCCAGAACATCATTTTTCTCTCTGCTCCTTTCCAAGCAACGGATTGTCTGTTTGCCCAGAAATCTGTGCCTTTCCTGGAGTGTTTGGTTATGTGAAGGAGGACACAGAGGAGGGAGCTTTTGCATAAGGAACCTGAAGAAGATGTGGGAGTTCTGCTGGGATCCAGAGGAAAGTGAAGCCCGTGGGAAGGATTGCTTTGGAGTAGGGCCCAGTCACTGTGCCCCTTCGGAGAGAAACACAGCCGGTGTCCTTGATGACTGGATTGGAAGAGGCTGCTGCCAGATGCCCTCTCACCACTTTTCAGGCTCAGATGAAGCCAAAACCTTCTTCAGATGGGGTAGTTTTTGCAATCCTGCTCTCCTTGTGGCCACCTGGATAAAGGAAAGGGAGCCTCATCGCCTCCAGCAGGGCTCTTCTTCTTCTGAGGTTAATGGACACGACTAACTTTCCTCCGTGAATTTTTGTGGGTCTACTAGTAAGTAGGACCTCGTTGAATACTACCCAAGGTTTTGTGGGGTTGTTTTTTTTGAGGAATCAGAACATTATGCAATGTAGCCAAGCAAAGACCCAAGTAGAGACTTACCAATGTAGAGCCAGGATGTATAATCAGATATTACTCGGGAACATAGAAAGGTTCAATCCAAAAAGAAAACGAGAATGTTATTTTTGCTGACGCAAAGAGGGCTAATGGTAATGAGTATTCACATGTAAGCAGTACCAAATAAAATCAGATTTGGTGGGAATGCGCCAGCCAAGAGTTTTACAAATATACATCAAACACATCCACCACCTGGTGGTATTGGCTTAGTTGTGCCTCGTGAAACACGTATGCAATGAGTCACCTCTCCCCCAATTGCTATATGCAAGGCCTTCACCAGACATTAAGGGAGAAATCTGACGCATTTCTCCGTCCTTGGGAGATAGTCTGGTTGCACCCAAAGTTTCTCAAGGTGACACCTTTCCCTTTGTGCCGTGATTTCACTTGCAAAGCTCCTCCTAGCTGATTCCACCCATTTTCCATTTCTCTTTTTGAGGGGCAATTTAAAAGCAAGTGAGCCTCTCGGTCAGGTTCTCTCTCTTTCTGATGATGCGCTGTGAAAAGATGCCTGATCCTTATCCAAGACAACGGAAGACTAGCAATGGGCAGGACTGCATGGAAGTGGTTTTGCAATGATTGCACAGCAGATCAGAGGGGCGTTTCTGGAAATGAATGACTGCCCTGCAGGGCTAGTGCTCTCCAGTCAAAGAGGCAGCCCAGCTCAGAGGATGCTGGGATCTTGAGTGAATGGCACAGAAGGAAGTGGTGGTGGAGAGATGCTCCTGTAATCCATGTGGCTGGTCAGGAAGGAGAAGGCAGCATACAGCCATGTTCAGACTCCGGTCAGATGTCCAGAGGTCACACTGGCAGGAGAGCCACAAACATAATGCAGGAAGTGCAGATTGACTTAAAGGCAAAGGCTGCCCAGGACTCAGCTTTCGACCACAGGATCCGTCCATTCACAATCTGGCTTTTTGGGCCATTGGTCTCAAATGGACACATTAACTGCTGCATTTCTACTGCCCTTGCTAGAATAAATGTCAGGGTTGTTGTTTGGGTGGGCCATCTGCCAGGGATGTGTTTCCTGTGTTGCCAGGGTTGGGTTAGATTGTTAGGTTTCTGTTATGCCACTGTGCAGTGCTTGGAGTCACAAGACTCTGTTTACATCCCAGACATTCCAGACTGTTGGAAGTCTCACGGAAGACGGGAGATGGATGTTGATGTTACTGGTTTCCTGTTCCTTTGTTCCGGTTGCTCTCTGCCTTTCACAGAGAGAAGATGTTTATTCTTTTCTGTCTGCGTAGTTAGAAATAAAACGTAGCAATGTAGCTCGTGTTTCTCGTCCTTCTGCTGCTGTTTGTATACTCTGCGGAATGGGAACATGCCTGGAGCCTCGTTAAAGGCTTAGGTCGTTAATCACCATCAGAGAAGCAGCTCGGTCGTACGGAGTTCCGACATAGGTGACCCTTGGAGATAGGGTCACCAACTTGACCCCCACGATAATGATGTCATGACATGACGTGATGTCACACCATGTTACACGATCATTACAGCATGTTGTGCACATTCCAGGGTTGACCAGAGCCTGTGCCTCTGCCTCGGGGCCCTATGTTGGAGACACAAGCTCTAGGCCACTTGCCGCTGCAGTGCCAGAGCACCAGAGTTAAGGTGGGAGGGCAGAAGTGGGAGGCGGCAGAAGCCGGACACCCATGGGCACCCATGCCAAAAAAATTGTGGGTGTCTTAAACTTTGCAGATTGTGGACAAAATGGGGTGTTTTGAGAAGTGGCAGAGAGATATCTCTAGATTTGTCTGGCAGGGCAAAAAGCCCAGAATTAAGTTTAAGATATTAACTGATGCTAAAGAAAGAGGGGGCTTTGCCCTGCCAGACTTAAAGCTGTACTATGAATCAGCAGCTTTCTGCTGGCTGAAGGACTGGCTGCTCCTCGAAAACACAGATGTTTTAGATTTGGAAGGATTTAACAATGCTTTTGGATGGCATGCATACTTGTGGTATGACAAGGCTAAAATACATAAGGCTTTTAAGAACCATGTTGTCAGAAAAGCAGTGTTCAATGTCTGGACAAAATATAAAGACTTATTGGAAAATAAGACCCCAAGGTAGCTATCACCAATGGAGGCTAAGGCCCTGAAAAGACTTAACATGGAGGCCAAATGGCCGAAATATTGGGAAATAATAGAAAAAGATGGAGATAACTGGAGGTTGCAGAGTATGGAGAAAATAAAGGATAAAGTGCGAGATTGGTTACATTATGCTCAGGTTAAAGAAGTCTTTAAGTTGGACAAAAAGATAGGATTCCAGGTGGAAAAATCAAAGTTAGAAACAGAACTGTTAGAACCCAGCTCTAAGATACTTTCAAGAATGTATAACTTGCTGTTAAAATGGAATACACAGGATGAAACGGTCAAATCAGCTATGATAAAATGGGCACAGGACATAGGGTACAACATCATGTTTGCTGACTGGGAAAAGTTATGGACCACAGGTTTGAGATTTACGGCATGTAATGCCTTGAAAGAAAACATTATGAAAATGATATATAGGTGGTACATGACTCCAGTCAAGCTTGCAAAGATATACCACTTGTCTGATAACAAATGTTGGAAGTGTAAAGAAGCTGAAGGAACATTCTTTCACCTCTGGTGGACTTGCCCTAGAGTGAAGGCTTTCTGGGAAATGATAGATAATGAGTTGAAAAAGGTATTTAAGTATACCTTCCCCAAGAAACCAGAGGCCTTTCTTTTAGGCATTGTCGGCCAGAGTGTGCAAAAGAAAGATCGAATTTTTTTTATGTATGCTACAACAGCAGCAAGGATACTCATCGCCAAATGCTGGAAAACTCAAGATTTGCCCACACTGGAAGAATGGCAGATGCAACTGATGGACTATATGGAACTGGCGGAGATGACTGGCAGAATCCGAGACCTGGGAGAAGAACTGGTGGAGGAGGACTGGAAGAAATTTAAGGACTATCTACAAAAATACTGTAAATTGTACGAGTGTTAAGAAGGATGTAAAATTAGTAATAATATGGCTCCAACAAACTAGTTATAAGGAATAAAAATCTAAATGCAATTGAAAGAAAAGACAAATTTTGGATAAATAGTATGTTATAATTAAGTTTTCAAAAGAGTGATTTAAATTCTAAAATTTGAGATTTAATATTGGAAAATTACATTATATGAATCAAAACAAGTTAATAATTTGCTAGCAAGATTTATGAGTTTAGAATGCAGGAACAAGAGATGTGAGGAAGTCCAAAGATGAGAATGAAATGTGGATATTGGGAAATACTATGTTATTATCTATGTCTTTTATGGTTTAAACAAAATTTTAATAAATATCATTATAAAAAAAAAAAACTAAAAAATTGTGGGTGTCTGGGCACCCACAGCCCCCTGGAGATGGCGCCAGTATCAGGGGTCCCTTCCAACTCTATGATTCAAGGGTACCAAGAAGTCCCTGGTTCTTCGTACAGACATAGAATATTTGGACTTGCAGTCTACTTTCTGTTTGGACTTGCAATCTACTTCCTACATTGCCCATTGCCTTCTTACTGTATTTATTAAGGACAAAAATGCAATGAAAATATTTTCAAAATAGCAAAAAAAAGGTGCCAAGAAGTGTCCACAAGGGATTTTGTTCCATGCCGCTCCAGTCCTGTTAGTAAGAGAATCCCGGGGTTCAAGGTGTTTGCCAGGTTTCCTCCACCCGCCTCACCTAGTAGAGCTGGAAGCTGGAGACACTGAGATCTGCCTGCTCTGGGATGGATCCAAAGCTGTGACTAATGGAGAAGCAAGATCTGTTGGGGGTGGAGAAGCCATGAGCCCCTCCAGGGCTCTTGTGCTCCGATCCTGCTTGCTGGTTTCCCATCATGGGCATCTGGTTGATCACTGTGAGAAGAGGAGGCTGGACTAGGTGGGCCAGAGACAGATAGGGAGAGAGAGAGAGAGAAGAGAGAAGAGAGAAGAGAGAAGAGAGAAGAGAAATTTCCATTTCAAAGGCAAGGTGAGGGGGGGGGGGGGGAGAAAACCAGTCAGCAGTCTTAATTTGTAAAGATAATGCAAGATGGAATCATTTCTTGCAGGGATATCGCTTTAACGGCGGCTGTGATTCATGTCGGCTGTTACAGCGCCTTCTCCTTGCTCTTTATAACCTGTGATTTGATTCCAAGAATAGGTCAAGATATAGGTAGAAAGCCATTATGGGGAATGTGATCTAAAGCAGTTAAACAGAGAATCTGCGCAATTGCTCCGGGGGAAAGGATGAGCACCACAGCGGCAGGCAGCCAAAGCAAGGAGGGAAACGGAGAGGCTTTATGAAAAACTTACATTATAGATATAAAAAATACTACAAATGCCTGCGTTGTTAAAAAAAGGGGGAAAGAAAGAAAACAGAGACAAAAATAAGCTGTAAAATGAAATTTGCTTTTTTAAGGAACAGAGTCACATATCTTTCCAAGTGAAGTGTACTGTATGAAGCAGAATGTAAGAGCTCTTTTTCTTCCTTCTAAGCCTGTTTGGGGGTTTTTGTGCTGAAATAACAGTACATATAGCTGCACAAATTTATGGAATCTTTGAATTGCAGTGTGGAAAGGGACCTGGGGGTCATTTCATCCAACCCCTTGCAATGCAGGAATCACACGTTAAGCATCCCTGACAGATGGCCCTCCAAACTCCCATTAGAGACCTCTCATGAAGAAGAGGCACACCCTTCAGCTTGTCCACATCCTTCTTAAATTGTGGTGCCCAGAACTGGACGCAGTATTCCAGGTGTGGCTTGATCAAGGTGGAACAGAGCAGCACTGTGACTTCCCTTGATCCGGACACTAGACTTCTGTGGACACTGCCTAGAATAGCACTCGCTTCTTTTGCTGCTGCATCACACGGTTGACTCATGTTCAGCTTGTGATCCACCAAGACCCCCAGATCCTTTCCACAAGTACTGCTAGTAATACTGGTGCCCCCCATCCTATATTTGTGCATCTGGTTCTTCCGGCTTAAGTGCAGAACCTGACTATAAGAAAGCTGCAGAGATAGCGCAGGATAGTGCGCACCCCGGAAATGTTCTCTTTCAGCTTCTGTCTTCTGCAAGAAGGTACAAGGTTATAAAGACTAGGACTAGCCGCCTGAGAAACAGTTTTGATCCAAATGTGATTTTGGTTTTAAACACAGTGAAAGAAGTCTCTATGGGAGTATATTGTAATCAATTATGGGGTAACAGAGTTTTTAGGGGGCTAACCAGGTTGGGATAGCTGGGATAGCAGGTTTGTTGGTTTTGAATGTCTTATGTAGATCCCCCCCCCAATTTTGTTGTTCTGTATGGGACAATGACAATAAAGATTATTGTATCGTATATTGTATCGTATCATATCATATTGTATTTGTCCCCATTGAAATTCATTTTGTTAGCTTGCGCCCAGTTCTCTATTAAGGCCACCTTTTGTTAGCTTGCGCCCAGTTCTCTATTAAGGCCACCTTGAATTCTGATTCTGTCTCCTACACAATTAGCTCCCCCTCCCAGTTTGGCACCATCTGCAAATTGGATGAGGACCCCCTCAATTCCTTTGTTCAAGTCACCTTGAACAACAACAGATCCAGGACAGAACCCTAGATCCTTTTCACATCTCCTGCTGTCAAACCAGGTGCCCGCTATTGCTGGATCTGTTTTATCTTGCTGCTATGTACTGAGTTGAATAGGATCCAAACTGCAACAGTCTGATTGGTCCTAGAACAATAGGATCCAAAATGCAGCAGTCTGATTGGTCCTAGAACAATGTCAGATAGTAGATTTATTGCTCAGATAAGTCCTGGCGTCCAGCCCACTTTGGCTACGCAGCTCTGCTGGACTTCAAAGGCCACATTCCAAAGGTTCTGAGCAAACGCAGAGTTTACGCAGCAGCAAGAGAAAGCTGCAAACTCAAATGCTTTCTTCAGTGTGCTAAAATAAAGTCCACTCAGGATATTAGCAGCTAGAAGCAGTTTATTTACAGCAGACTAGGCAGTGGAGGACAGGAGTGCCTGGCGTTCTCTGGTCCATGGGGTCACGAAGAGTCGGACACGACTAAACGACTAAACAACAACAACATCCATTATCTATCACAGCGAACAGCATCGTGAAAACACGTCCTCTCTCCTCAAAAGCGAAAGTAGAGAGAAAGAACAAAGACTGGAGACTCTCGGACATGATGTAGAATCTCCCCCTCCCAACAGTGGGCAGTGTGTACACTCTGAGCTGTTTTAACCCTGTAAGCTCAGGTTATCCTCACAAACAATGCAGCAGTATGACTGGTCGGCAGGAGCCACCCAATCCAGCTCCAGATAGAAGTGAGTCCACAACCTGATTGGCCTACAGGATAAGTCCGGAATTAGCCAATCACGTGCAGCCCATTGTGTAAATAATGTATATAAAGCAGATACCTTGAGGGGACTTCCATTCATTCCTCCTCATCACTATGAGCTGAATAAAGAGCATGAAATCCCTTTGCGACTCTGAGTATATTTCACTGGCACTGCCCCATACCAGCCTGCTCAGAATCTTCTGTGCTTGAGCGGAGATTCCTGCATTGCAGGGTTGTTGGACTCGATGACCCTCGCAGTCCCTCCAGCCCTAAGATTCTATGATATACAGTGGTATCCATTCTGGGAGATCCATTCTGGAGCCCCGTTTGCATCCTGAAGCGAATGCAACCCGCGTCTGTGCGTGTGCGGGTCATGATTCGCTGCTTCTGCGCATGCACGTGACATCATTTTGAGCATCTGCACATGCGGGAGCAGCAAAACCCAGAAGTAACGCACTCCATTACTTCTGGGTCGCCTCGGAACGCAACCCGAAAAGGCTTAACCTGAAGCGTATTCATCCCGAGGTATGACTGTATCTGAATGTACCATTAGAAAGTCTAGGATCATAATAATCCGGGACAGGGAGGGGAGTCTGAGAGAGCGGGGGGGAAGGGAAGGGAACATTGGGAGTTGGAGGCGCTGAGGGATGCTCCTTTGAAACCAAGGCCCTCGGCAAAGGATCTGCTCCCCAACAGAGGAAGGCGTTTCACATGGAGACTGACATAATCAAGTGCTTCAGAAAGACAGAGGTCTCTTCACAGCCTTCAGCAGGGATTCCTCCCTGTAACAACTTGACAAGGAATCCAAGACTAATTGAATAATCACACACAGCAGTTGGGGGGGGGGAGGATTAATTATGGTGACGCTGAAATGAATTTTTCAACCATGATTTGCATGCAATTTCTGTGGCTGACTGACATGGCCAGCATCTGGGAAGGAAGACCTTCCCACCCACCCCCACTCTCCTGCCCCGTGTGACCTTCACAAATGACTTCTTCCTGGAAGGAAATCTGGAGGAAGTCGTCACACTTCCTGGGGGACGCCAGCCTGAGCCCAATGGACCTGTACAGAGGTACCTTGGTTCTCAAATGCCTTGGTGCTCAAACAACTTGGAACCCAAACACTGCAAACCTGGAAGTAAGTTTTCCGGTTTGCGAATGTTTTTCGGAAGCTGAACGTGCTCCGTTTTGAGTGTTACGCTTCCAGTTTGAGTGCCAGACTTCCGATTTGAGTGTTACACTGAAGTCTGTCTGTTTTTGCTATTTATTTTGCCTTTTTGTTTTTGCAGCTCCTTTTTTGTTTTGTTTTTGTGACTGTGTGGAACCCAGCTACTGATTGATTGATTGATTGATTGATTGACTGCAGTACATGGTTTATTGCTTTCATTTTATGGATCAATGGTCTCATTAGATAGTAAAATTCATGTTAAATTGCTGTTTTAGGGGTTGTTTTTAAAAGTCTGGAACAGATTAATCCATTTTGCATTACTTTCTATGGGAAAGCACGCCTTGGTTTTGGAACGCTTTGGTTTTGGAACAGACTTCTGGAACGGATTAAGTTTGAGAACCAAGGTACCACTGTATGTTGCCCCATAGAGACATAAGAATATACAAAGAGACGGATGCCCAAGAGTTCTAGACAAAAGGCAAAGGTGCGCTCCACACTCTGGAAACTTCCAGATTCGGTTACTGCAACACCTTGTATGTGGGGCTGCCCTCAAAGACAACTCAGAAACTTCAGCTGGTGCCAAATTGATGGCTGGGGTTCCATTCAGTTCCCACGCAACCCCATTTTGAAAACAGCTGCACTGGTTGCCAGTTCATTTCTGGGGCTAATTCAAGGTGTTGATGTTGGTCTTTGAAACCCTAAATGACCCAGGCCAGAGATTTCAGAAAGGCCTCCTTCTTCACGACAGAACCTCTTGGACACCAGAATTGGCAGAGGGGGCCCTCTGGGGACCCCCTTCATGTTCAGAGGCTGGTGGGGTGGCGGACTGGGAGAGGGCCTTCTCTGGGGCAGCCCCTGAGCCCCTGTGGGCCCCCTTCCCCACCGAGGTGCATCTGTCACCTTCACTCTGCTGAAGGTGGAGCTCTTGACTCCACCTTTTGAGGTGCGTGTCATGGAGACTCTCTCCCTATATTTACAGCTGCAAGTTGCTTTGATATATTTTTTATGTATATAATTGTGTTTTAATGCTATAATCTGCTCTGGGCAATAAACAGATAAATAAAATAGCAAAGCCCTGCAGTCATCTTCAAGGGATTGATGTGGCCAGCCTTCATGACCTGTTTGCAGACATACTTGTAACATTCTTAATCTATTTATTTTAAAAAAATTAAGGAGCGAGAGATGGGGAGACAGAGAGATGTCAAAGAGAATGGGATGCTCCCCGTAAAATCCATGGTTCAGCACCCTCCATATTTTGTTGCTCCAGGACACAATACAAGGCCATCTCTCAATAAAATGATCATTTTTCTTCCTTCCTCTCCTCACTCTTACAGTGCTCATCATTTTTACCATTAGGACATTATCCTGTCCTTTTGCAATCCAGTTATTCAGAGGGTTGGAGGGTGGGGCTTCATTTTTCTCTAGTGATAACTACTGTATTTTCCTGTGTATAAGACTAAGGGTTTTTTCTACCAAAAAATTAGGTTTAAAATTGGGGCTCATCTTATACATGGGGAGTGCTGAGGGGTGTTTTCTTAATTTGGAGTCCCCCAAATAGGGAGCATCTTATACATGGGGGCGTCTTATAAATGGAAAATACAGTAATTGTCCAATGAGCCACAGATAAGGAATCTGTTCTGGTTTCTGTATGGCGCCTGATGAGATAGGATCTCTGACATATCCGAGGAGCACCCTTAATGGGTTTCTTGGTGGAACGTATCCTGCAATGCTCTCGGTCTCACTTAATGCAGCTGCCCAGAAAGATTTCATTGCTGGGCATGACAAAAATATGCGCATAACATCAGCAGGTGCAGCACATGCTATTAGATGTTGGGCAGATCTGATTGAATCTGGTCGGAGCACATTTTCCTTTAAAGCAACACTGGTTCTTCACTGTGGAACATTTTCCCAAAGCCATTTCCAAATGGCAAGAGGAACGCCCTGACCCAGATTTATTTCCCATTTAGATGGATAACTATTTGATGCTGTATTCAGATTCATAATTAATTTTGTATATTTTGCTCGGCAGCTTGGATGTTTTTCCTTTTGTTAAAATATTTCGAAATTCAGCTTCTTGCTCTAATTGGGCCATATTTAGTTGTGAAACTGTTTGCTTGTTTTCCATAAGAGGAGATATTGCAAAAATAAAGGACAACCTCATCCCTTGGCATTGACTGTTTCATTATATTTATTTAAAGGTCCTGTCATTGATTAATTTTGATAATTCAACCAACCCTTACTTTTTCCACAATGTTAGATTTCCCTTGAAACATTGAACCATCAATTTTGCCATTTTAAGGCATCACAGTACAGGTGGGGTATATTTGGAGTTATTTTTTTTCTTATATTCCAAATATTAAACTATTTTTTTTAACACAAAGTGTACACACACACGGTTTGAGCATATTACACCAATCCTGGCCAAACTACATTGGCTGCCAATTCATTCCCAGGCAAAATTCAAAGTGATGGTTTTGGAGCCTTCAATACCTGACAAACTGCCTCTCCCCATATGAAGTGCCCCAGACCCTGAGATGGTCATATGAGGCTATTCTTCATGTGCTTCCTCCACGAGAGGTCCAGAGGGTGGCAAGAAGACAATGGGCCTTTTCACACCCTCCAACATTTCCGTCCCCAATATTGGAACATCAGCGATGTGGCATCAGAGCCCCTTCCTCTCTAGTGCTCTGGCACGACCCAGGTGACTCCCCTCGGAGTGAACATCTTTTGGCCTGGCATTCTGGAGTGAGGAGTCAAGCCAGAGTTTCATCCCCCCAAAATCCAGGACATTCCAGGATGCAAACAGAAGCAGGGATTGGCTTCTGTGATTCCAGGATGCCCCACTTAAAATGAGAGAGGTGGGGAAGATGCCTTCTCTGCAGTGGCTCCCCGTCCGTGGCATGCTCTCTGAAGCGTAGGTGGGTTCCCATGAGGCAAGACACAGTGATAACAGCAAGAACTTTATTGAACTACAGAACTGGGAAACAGGGGCAAAGCAACTGCTTATATACATTCCTGAAAGCCTGGGCCGCTCCCACTCACCTGGAAGGTTGTAACGAATGGCATGGTTTGTATGGGCCTAAAGATGGCTGAAGAACACCACAAAATGGATGCGATGTCTTTGTATTATCCATGAACTGTGTTGTCTACGTGCTAATGAAATGTGGAAAACATCATGATGTTTTGGCAAAACAGTGTGTGCTGGGAACGGTACAGAACAGCACATACAAGGAGGCATGGAGATGGGCTACACAACATGACCTTCGAGATAAGATAAGAGTTGGGAGATGATGCCAAGGACAAGGATGTGAGATGCCAAAAACAAGGAGTAAGGAGTTGTCAAGCATCCGATGAACAACAAGGATTTTCCAAGCATGCCTTCCTCTTAGCCCATTTTTCCCTTGCGTCCTGAGTTCAAGTGTCCATGACACCTTTGGTCAAGGCTGTTCTCCAACTGGAGCACTTGCAGGCCAGTGTTTCCCAGTTGTCAGTGTTTATATTACATTTTTTTTTAGATTTGCCTTGAGAGAGTCTTTGAGTCTCTTTGCTTTCAAAGAGTAAGGTGGTGGTGACCTTCTAAATCGTCTGGGGAGGCATTATTGTTTTGGTTTGTTATTATGCTATATTTTGGTGTCTTTATCATTAAAACAGCCCTGTGATTGTCAGATGACGGGTGGTCTAGAAATGTAAAAAAGAAAATAAAAGTGTAGGTGCCGCCACACTAAACAATTAAGTTCTTGCAGATGTGGAACCGGTCTCATGTGGCAGCTGGAGCAGTGCCAATTCCACCGATTGAAGTGGTCGAATGGGAACATGTGGATCTCGTGGGGAAACTTGTCCCAAGTTGTTATGGGCTTTATATGCCAATAGTCACCCCCCGAACCTGGCGGCAGGTGCAGATCTCTGAGCACGAGAGTTCTATCCTGACAAGGTCTCACCTCCGCCAGCAATCTCTCTGCAGCATCCTGCACTGACAGCAGCTTCCAGAGGAAGCGGAAGGAAGGGGTTGCCTTGGGCAAGACAAAGCGGCTAACAAATTTAATAAATACCATGACAGCAGTCACGAAATTAAAAGACGCCTGCTCCTTGGGAGAAAGGCGATGGCAAACCTAGACAGCATCTTAAAAAGCAGAGACATCAACTTGTCAACAAAGGTCTGTATAGTTCAAGCTATGGTTTTCCCAGTAGTGATGTATGGAAGTGAGAGCTGGACCATAAAGAAGGCTGATCACTGAAGAATGGATGCTTTTGAATTATGGTGCTGGAGGAGACTCTTGAGAGTCCCATGGACTGCAAGAAGATCCAACCGATCCATTCTTAAGGAAATCAGCCCTGAGTGGTCACTGGAAGGACAGATCCTGAAGCTGAGGCTCCAAGACTTTGGCCACCTCATGAGAAGAGAAGACTCCCTGGAAAAGACCCTGATGTTGGGAAAGATGGAGGGCACAAGGAGAAGGGGACGACAGAGGAGAAGATGGTTGGACAGTGTTCTCGAAGCTACCAGCATGAGTTTGACCAAACTGCGGGAGGCAGTGGAAGACAGGAGGGCCTGGCGTGCTCTGGTCCAGGGGGTCACGAAGAGTCGGACACGACTAAACGACTAAACAACAACAAAAAGTCACCCCCCGAACCTGGCGGCAGGCGCAGATCTCTGAGTACAAGAGTTTTATCTTGACAAAGTCTCACTTTCGCCAGCAATCTCTCTGCAGCATCCTGCACTGACAGCAGCTTCCAGAGCAAGCGGAAGGAAGGGATTGCCTTGGGCAAGATAAAGTGGCTAACAAATTTAATACAATGAGGATGAGGATGAGGCTGAGCCTTTGGGTCTCTTCTGACTCTGCAGTTCTGTGCTTCCTCCTGGACACGTTTCCTTCTCCACGAGGCATCCCTGCTTTATTTGCTTCTTCCTTTGCCTCTCACTGTTGACATCTCTCTTTCTCTCTCTCCACCCAGCCAGCAGCATCAACATTTCTCCTCCTTGTCACAAACCGCTAAACCAACAGCCTAATCCTGAAAGGTACTGATTTAACAAGTGTTCTGGGCTGTGTTTGGCTTGTCTGGAAGATGTTCCCAAACAACCTTCCCTGACCGGTATTAAGCTCTAAACCACACAGGACGTGCTTCTGCCGGAGATGGAGAGAGGACAGAGGAGAGGAGAGGAGAAGAGAGAGCGCTCTCCCTGGATAAATATTAGATCAGCAAGTCTTGCAAGCAGCTGCCTGGTAAGAGGCAGGGGCTGGGATGCTCCTGGTACCCAGAGGCCTGGGCAATGACCTCTCCTTTGAGCACACTGCCCTGTGGCATTTGAGAAGCCCACTTAGGTTGTGGATTTTATGGCAGACTTCTGTTGCATACATAACAGGAGAACAGTATACCTCAGCCAGTAGACCTGAAGGAGCGTCTCCACCCTCATTGTTCTGCCCAGATACTGAGGTCCAGCGCCAAGTGCCTTCTGGTGGTTCCCTCCCTGAGAGAAGCCAAGTTACAGGGAACCAGGCAGAGGGCCTTCTCAGTGGTGGCGCCCACCCTGTAGAATGCCCTCCCAGCAGATGTCAAGGAAATAAACAACTATATGACTTTTAGAAGACATCTGAAGGTAGCCCTGTTGAGGGAAGCTTTTAATATTTGATAGATTATGGTATTTTAATATTTTGTTGGAAGCCACCCAGAGTGGCTGGGGAAACCAGTGGCCCATCTAGTCCGGCCTCCTGTTCTCACAGAGGCCACCCAGATGCCCAGGATGGGAAACCAGTAAGTAGAACATGAGCACAAGAGCTCTCTCCCCTCTGGAGGTTTCCAGCAAGTGGCATTCAGAAGCACACTGTGGACACATAGCTTGTAGCCATCATGGTTGGTAGCAGTAAATAGCCTTCTCCTCCTCCATGCATTTAGCTGATCCTCTTTCCAAGCCACCTAGTTTGGTGGCCATCCCTGCCTCCTGTGGGAGAGATTTCCACAGTTACCTCTGTGCTGTGTCCAGAAGTCCTTTCTTTTGTCTCTCCTGACTCTCACAACATTCAGCTGCATGCCCCTGAGGTCCAGCACGAGGAGAGAGGGAGGAAAGCTTCATCTCTACCCACTTCCTCAATGCCATACATTGTTTTAGAAACCTCCATCCCAGTGGCGGACCCTGGCATCGTAAATTTCAGTGGTGCTCTGAGCTGTGCCAAAATCCACTGCCCCCCACAGTGCCCCAGAAGCTCTATGCCCAATGGGACCAAACCAGCCACAATCCCCTCAATCTGCCTTTGTTCTGTCTTGTGGCCTCACCTTTTCTCCAAGCTTAAAAGCCCCAAGTGCTGCAATCACCTTTGAAGGTGATCCGGAAACTACAACTAATCCAGAACGTGGCAGCTAGACTGGTGACTGGGGTGGCCGCCGAGACCACATAACACTGGTCTTGAAAGACCTACTGTACGTTTCTGCACACAATTCAAAGTGTTGGTGCTGACCTTTAAAGCCCTAAATGACCTTGGTCCTGTATACCTGAAGGAGCGTCTCCACCCTCATCGTTCTGCCCAGACACTGAGGTCCAGCGCCCTCATCGTTCTGCCCGGATGCTGAGGTCCAGCGCCGAGGGCCTTCTGGTGGTTCCCTCACAGTGAGAAGCAAAGCTACAGGGAACCAGGCAGAGGGCCTTCTTGGTGGTGGCACCCACCCTGTGGAACGCCCTCCCACCAGATGTCAAAGAGATAAACAACTACCTGACATTCAGAAGACATCTTAAGGCAGCCCTATTCAGGGAAGTTTTTAATGTATGACATATCAGTCTATTTTTGGTATTTGTGGAAGCCGCCCAGATGGGCGGGGTACAAATAAAAAATTATTATTATTATCATCATCATCATCATCATCATCATCATCATCATCATCATCATTCTTCATATGGCAGTTGCTCCAGTTGCCCCCTTTCCAACTCCGCAGTATTCCAAATGCAGCTGCACCAATGATTAGTATGATGGCATTGCGATAGAGTCACTTTCACTTTCGATGCACTTGGGATATGAATTTGATAGTGGGCTTCTGTTGAGGAGTTGACCCTGCCCACTGGATGACTTCCCAGTTCTGGAGCTTGTCATCCTGCAAATAATGTGGGATTTACTTTCCTCTGTGACACAGATTATGTCACTTTTGCTGCCAACATACAGAGAGCACCTTCCAAAGCAGACCTCACAGCACAAGCCTAACCACTTCTACTCAAAAGTAAGCCCTATTGAATTCAATGGAGCTTACTCCCAGATAAATGAGGTTAGGATGCAAGTCTCCACTATCCACTGGAGCTCACAATCCCCAAACGTTCTGGTACAACCCACAAAGTGGATTGAAACATTTCAAAATTTGTATTTTGGAAGAAATTTATTTTGTATCTGCTAAAACTTTTTTTATTTTGTTTAGGCAACCCTACCTAGCAATGCAATCTTATGATTATATTTACTTTTAAAATCTGTTGGTTTTATCTATGGTGTGATAAGTTTATTAAGTCAACTGTTTTCATTGTTATTTTAATGAATATTTTATATCAGCTTAGGGATATTTTTTTCTGATTAAGAGACTTACAGATCTTGTTAAAGAAAGACAAGCCAGTATTTCTGAGTAGAAATAAAAGTAGGTATTTGAATGCTGTTTAAATGTGTGTTTTCATTATGTCTCTCCCTTCCCCCAAGTTAATACCAGAAATGAGATAGAATGCATTGTTGCACCTCAATCTCCAAGCGGTGGAAGATTTCAGGGGTTCCTGGCACTTACTCAGGGTTTGTGTTTCCTTTTGGGAAAGAAGCAAGCAGAGACTATGGTGTCTTCAGGCTATATGGTTTATTTGCACAGAAATCACCCCTTGTGCTCTGACCCTGCTGCCTTTAACAGCCTGCAACACTTTTTCCTCTAGGTCACATCAGGGCCAACCCTCAACTCTGAACTCTGGCTTTTGTTTGCCTCACCATCTCAGAGCTGGAGGAAGGGCCCCACCCCTTTGTCATCCGGCGCAAAGCCCCCTTTCCTTGGCTTCCTCCTTGGCTCATTACCTTTCCTTTTCCTTCTTAATGGCTCATCTCCCATGCAATCGCTTCATGAAGGAGCTGCCCTGGCTTATATTTTAGCCCTGACGAGATCCAGTGGTTCAGGAGCCTTGATTAAAGTCTAACACTTACTAGGTCTAGGAATTCAAACGTGTCTTGCACCCACAAACACAAAACAGTATTTATTCATGAAGCACACGTGGGAATGTTCAGGGATGCAGGAGAGGATATATTGTTTGATTATAGCCTTTCCAACTTGTGTAACAAGTTCACAATTTAGCAGAGTAACATTCCTCTTTTCAAACTCGCAGCGGATGCGTTTGCTCAGGCTCACTAAAGCCTCAATAATAACTGTTTTGGTATTTTCCCCTTATTCCCTCATAAAAGATAAGACACGAGACAGTCTTCTATAAAAGTATAAAAAGAGTTTACTCACATTCTGTTCACAATCGGATCCCAGAAGGCAGACTTAGCTTGGAAAAGTAACATACACCTGGAAACTATCTCATAAGGAGACAGTCCCTCTGTCCTCTCTTGGCTGGAGGCCAGGAGAGCATCTTTGGCTAAGCAGATGTTGCTTCTTCGACGAAAGTAGTCACAGAGAGAAAAATGGCTGCCCTGCCCTGTGCTTTTGTCGTTACCTGCACAGGTGAGGCCACGCCCACCTCTAGTCACATGCAGAGGAAGTCTATCCCAGCCCAGATTGAAGCAGGAAGTTTACCTGCTGGCTGGACAAACATTCCTCCCCATGTGTAAACATGTTCACTCTAGGAATGTTGTACTCGACTGCTCTTGTGTTTCACAGCACACACATGCCAAAAGCGACATGAGCCAGAAACAGGCTGAGTTGACCATTCCTGGTTGACTTCCCTCCATCTGTTAAAAAAAGAAGTTTGCTTTATTTTTGCTGGCAGGCAGATTTGAAGAGAGGTGGGCCTGGCATTTGGGGTGGGATGCTCTGGGTTTCCCCATAACTTCTGTGGGTAAGGGATGATGGGAGGATCTGTTTGACAGTGGAATGGACTCCCTTGAAAAAAGGTGGATTCTCCCTCATTGTCTAGTGGACATTGTACAGTGGACCCTTGGGCTGCAAACCTGGCAAACCTGGAAGTGTATTCTTCTGCGTTTTGCCACACGTGCATGCACAGAAGCGCTCTGTGCACCATGCACGTGTGCAGAAGCGGCGCCTCTAGATGCGGACTTTTGGGGGTATGTATGAAACCCCGGAATGAATTAAGTTCATATCCGGAGGGTCCACTGTACAGTGGAAGTGCCTCTTTGATCTCAATAGTGAGGGAGTTCCAAAGGTCAAGTGTTAAGGGCATTGTATACTGAGAGTCACACCTTCTCCCTCTGGGTCCACATTTCACTCACCCTGAGAAATGTTCCTCCAAGGAAGGCTCACCTGGCTTCCTTTCTGAGCTTATTCCGGCTCTGACCATGCCATAAATCAATGTGTGGACCTTCACTGACTCAGCTCTTTGATGCAGCGACAGTCTGAAGCCATTTGTGGACAGGGATGTTCTCTCTCCTAAGGACAAACTGGAATACTGGGATCTGGGGGGAGCATCTTCCTATCCATCATACATTCCCCTTGTGCTTAAGAGAAGGGCAAATCTATTCATCTGTCCAAAATGTTCAGAGCCTTCCCCGGGAAAGAAGAATAATTACAGGAGAAAAGGTCACATCGGTAGTTTAGAAGTTGATTCTGAGAAGATAGACCGGGCAGAATGCGGGGAATGGAGACTCGTCTGTAGACGGACCTAAGCAGAGTCCCTTGGATCAGGTCCATGGCCCATCTGGTCCAGCATCCTGTTCTCACAGGGGGGCAACCAAATGCCCCAAGGAGAAACCCCCAAGTAGGATCCAAGCACAAGATCCCTTCCACCCCTTTTCACTATTCAGAAGTGTTGCTGCCTCCAACTGTGGGGCAGACCCACTGATAGTCCTCTCCTCCTCCATGAAGTGGTCTCCTCCTCCTCCTCTAAAGCCACCTAGGTTGGTGACCACCCCTGTCTCCTGGGGGAGGGAGTTCCATAGGTTAACCACATGCTTCATGAAAGACTTTCTTTTGTCCATCAGCTTCCTTGGGTCTCCACCAGCTCTAGTGTTAGGAGAGAGGAAGAAGGCCCTTTCTCTCTCCAGGCCATGGACAATTCTACAAACTTCCATCCTCTTGCCTCTTGTTCACCTTTTCTCTAAACTAAAAAGTTCCCCAAGCGGCAACCTTTGTTTCCACCCCCCTGGAACACCTGAAGCCCAGCCAACCCAAGACAGCAGCCCAGCTGAAACACGCCAGCCCCCAAAGCAGCGTTTCTTGGGGGGAGAGGCCACTGGGGTTCTCTGGAGAAGCCAGAAAGTGGAGGAACTGGAAAGAAACAACTCAGAAATGGATCCCAGGACTTCACTGCTCACTCCTCTGTTGTTTGACACGGTGGCGGAAGCCATGTGTTTACTTATTCATGCGCTTGCAGTATTTTTATTGCTTTTCATTTCCAACAAAAAGGATCTCGGAGGGATTTACATGGCAAAACCGAGCAACAATGAAAACGCCGCATCTCTAAAGAGATTTCCGCCGCAGTCTATCTTCCGCTCTCTTGCGGAAGCAGGATATTCCTGGAGTCTGGTGGGCTTCAGCATCAGGTGCTCCGGGAACATCCAGTGAATTTGGGCTTCAGTGGCTGCCGGAGGCTCAGGGGGAGGGGAGGGGATGAGAGGAGGGGGGAGGGACTCTTCTTCCTTCCCCCTGCCTGGATCCCTGGGGGCCAAGAGAGCCTTCACACCCCACTTGTGGGATCCCTTTTAGGGTGTCTGTGGGGGGGGGGCAGGATCCTGGATTAGGCAGGAGCTCTCAATGGGATCCAGTGGCAGGGATCCTCTTCCGCTCCACAGGAAGCAGACACACCAAGGAAATGGTGCACAAACAATGCAAATCATCATAAAAGCTGTAAAAGCACATCAAAAAAATCCATTTGAACGCAAGAAATTTGTTCCAAATTTGGCAAAGCCTGAGCAGGAAGTGCTAGACAAATTTTGATTCCCCGACAAGCAGCCGAGAACTTTAAGCATGTTGAAAATTCACATGTGTGCATGTGAATAATGGAAGTGTCGAATTTTAGAGTGGGTAGGGATCCCCAAGGGTCATCTAGTCCAACCCCCTGCAATGCAGAAGTCACAGCTAAAGGATCCCTGACAGGAGGCCATCCAAGCTCCATTTCCCACCTGCTCCTGGAGGGCCCTCAGGAGCACCGGAGGGGAGATGCAAACCTGCCGGGCTTTGACCCACAAGTTGTTTTCCATGTCAATGAGCTGGCATCACACAATGCTCTCTCCCTGACACTAATGCCATGCAATTAACTCTACTGCAATTTGCAGAGAGCCGGGGCCTGTTTCCTGCCACTCTTTGTTTGCGTCTGAACTGCCCCTCGGAAGCCTCTGGAAAAAGATCCCTGCCAAGGCATCCTTGAGGGGCTATAAATAGCTGCTAATGGGGCCTTAATTGCTATATTGCAAAGACACTGGAGTGCAGGAGGGAAGCAGCAAGGCTGGCGTTATGCAGAGAGAGGATTCAGGGGGAAACTTCTCCCACTGGGTAAACATCTTCATTCAGCCGGACTAAATCCTTCTGTTCTGTGAAACCCCAAACTCCAAGTGGTGAGAGGGGCTCCCGGTACTTAGGCAGGAGGTCAGCGGAGGCCATGCTGTCTGTAGGGTACATGGTTTTATTTACACCTTCAGCATAGGATGGAGGGGCTCATGGCATCTTGCTTCTTTGTTAAGTCCCAGCTTTGGATCCAGCACAGAGCAAGCAGCTCAGCTCCTACAAACTCTCTCTGGCTCTTGTTCGGCTACCTCACAGCTAGATGAGGGGGTGGAGGAAGGGTTCATCCATGAGCCTGGAAGCCCCCTCACTTAGTTGCAGCTCCTGGCTCCTTCTTTTGAGATGCTGATGAGGACACTGAGGTGGCCAGCTGAGGAAGAAGAAGAAGAAGAAGAAGAAGAAGAAGAAGAAGAAGAAGAAGAAGAATTGGGATTTGATATCCCGCTTTATCACTACCTGAAGGAGTCTCCAAGCGGCTAACATTCTCCTTTCCCTTCCTCCCCCACAACAAACACTCTGTGAGGTGAGTGGGGCTGAGAGACTTCAGAGAAGTGTGACTGGCCCAAGGTCACCCAGCAGCTGCATGTGGAGGAGTGGAGACGCGAACCCGGTTCACCAGATTACAAGTCCACCACTCTGAACCACTACACCACACTGGCTCTCAAGCCATGGTGTTACAAAGCAACTCTGATCAGTTCAGCAAGAGACTGCTCTCTGAGATTCTAACCCTCATGGT
Organism: Podarcis cretensis; assembly: GCF_951804945.1. NCBI lineage: Eukaryota > Metazoa > Chordata > Lepidosauria > Squamata > Lacertidae > Podarcis > Podarcis cretensis. The sequence continues at coordinate 764,532 of NC_137170.1, forward strand.
GCGCAGGACCCCAGGAACTGGGAGGGAATCAGGGTGTCATCCGGACTGATCCCCCACCAATGAAACCCACAACAATACCGTAGATAAATAAACAGAGGCTCTTATATTATCTGCAGTATTATACAATCAATATTCTGTGCAATATCGCACCCATTTGACTATTCTGTGCAATATTGCACCCATTCCTTTGCGTCCCCTTAGGTTACCCCACCAACCTGTCTCTCCCCCCCGGAGCTGGTCCTGTCGACTTTGGGGACCCCTGCCCTTGACAGCTAGCTGTGGAAGAGGAAGTTCTGAAGCCAACACTGTTTGATTCAATGTTTAGCCTGCAATAATAAGAGGATAATGAATCAGACAAATTTCCATGGCAAGGAACTCCCAGCTTGGCAGGGTTCATTGGTAGCTGCAGTCTGTCCCCTGTGGAGCACTGTGAGCAAGAATCACTCCGTTTTTTTTTAGAGAGAGAGAGAGAGAGAGAGAGAGAGAGAGAGAGAGAGGAGAGGCGCTGGGAAGAGGCAGGGAATCCACTGGCAGCTGCTCACCCTTCTGGGCCGGGATGGGATTTTGCCAAGCTGGGTCAGCTCCGGTGCGGCAAGGGAACTTTACACAGCTTGCAAATTTACCCATGGCCTCGAGGAGGGAGGGATCCCTCCCAGCTCTGCAGTTCTATGATTCTGTGGGGTTCCCCAACCCACCAGGCGAGGGAGGCTGCTTTTTCAGGGGGAGTGAAATGCCCTGAAGGGGCACTGACTGCAGTCGCCCCTCCTTGAATCATCAGGTGAAGGTAACGCTGCCCACACAGGGCTGGGACCTGCTGTGCCAGAGGAGATGACCTGTCTCCCCCCCCCCTAACATTTCAATATACTTTATTAAACTTCGTATATAACAGGCATGTTCAACTCCCAAGAGACTGCGATCTACTCCCAGTATGAAAAAACTGGCAGTGATCTACCCATTGTCATTGGAGGGAGGAGGAGCATGTGTGGGGTGGGTGGATTGCTCAGAGTTGTTGAGCTTTTTGTACATGATAAGAATCCCGCGATCTATCAAGATCAGCTGGGGATCTACTGGTTGGACACCCCTGGTATATAACATAGATAATGTACACCTTCTTGAATGAACAAAAATATAAACAGAACCGTATAAACAAAAACCATATACAAATAGTCTTCTATATGTTCACAAAAATTAAACTTAAGTTAGATTTATGCTGTCTCTCTCTCGCCTTTTTCTTTTTCTTTTCTTTTACTAAGATAAATTAAAATAAAGGAGAAGAGACTTCCTATCATTTCCCGGTGCGTCCCCTCTTTCTGATGATGAATGTACCTATCATTATTAGCGTACTCTTTCTATGTTTTCTAATACATGCTTACAACAATTCGTACGTTTTGTCTTGTTTCTTATGGGTTACTTTAGAATCGAATGCTGCCAGAGGAGATGACCTGCCTGTGTGATCTGTTTCGGCTGGTGACCCAGAGCAGAGTTTCCAGGTCCTGCCCACCTCTGAACCCCGAAATGTAGCCTTGGGCTTGGCTGGAGATTTGTCTCTTTTGACGAAGGTGCTGCTGCCTCTGCTGTGTGTGTGTGTGGTTGCATGTGGTTGCAGGAAGGAATCCTGAGAAGGATTTCCATCACCGACTCAGTGCTCCAGACTGATGGAGACAGGTGTCCCCGTATGAAGAGCCCGCTGGATCAGGCCAGAGGGGGGCCATCTAGCCATTACGTCTGGGAGCCCTCAATAGGTAGGAAGGTGTTGTGGTTGAGTCATTTAGTTGTGTCCACCTCTTCGTGACCCCCTGGACCAGAGCATGCCAGGCCCTCCTGTCTTCCACTGCCTCCCACAGTTTGGTCAAATTCATGCTGGTAGCTTCGAGAACACTGTCCCACCATCTCGTCCCCTTCTCCTTGTGCCCTCCATCTTTCCCAGCATCAGGATCTTTTCCAGGGAGTCTTCTCTTCTCATGAGGTGGCCAGAGTCTTGGAGCCTCAGCTTCAGGATCTGTCCTTCCAGTGAGCACTCAGGGCTGATTTCCCTAAGAATGGAGCGGCTTCTTGCAGTCCATGGGACATAGGTAGGTAGAAAGGTCATCGCCCTCCCCTCCATGAATTTGCCCTCCTCCTCGGATGTCTCTGTCCTCCTTTCCTTGCTGCCACTGCTCAGTCTCGCAGGCGCGTCACGCTCTGCTTAATTGTGCTGAGAAGGGTCTCACGCTCTCCTCCCAGGGAGCAATTGCTTCACGGAAGACTTCTCAGACAAAGTCAGCAGCTTGGCACATGTCCTCAGTGGCCGCCAAGGCGCCCATCGATTAATGCCACCTCCCATTAGCCTTGACAGCAATGCTGGCAGCGTCCCGACATGAGGCCATCACACAGAGAAGGCTAGAAGCTGAGGGTTCAGGGCGGATAAAAGAAGCTGCTTCTCCATGCGGTCAGTAAAAGAAGGAAGTTCCAGCCAAGTAATTTGGAGCAAAACAGTGGTCGGTGGACCATGATCTTTATTATTGCGCAACAGGCCCCCCCCCCCAGAAGTAAGAACCCTGAGCATGGGGCGACATCCTCTTTTAAGCCTTCCCACCATATCCCAGAATACAGTTTGTGCAGCATCACTGATACATCATCCTTACATCACAGGTAAAGGTAAAGGGACCCCTCACCATTAGGTCCAGTCGTGGCTGACTCTGGGGTTGCGGTGCTCATCGTGCTTTAGTGGCCGAGGGAGCCGGTGTACAGCTTCTGGGTCATGTGGCCAGCAGGACTAAGCTGCTTCTGGCGAACCAGAGCAGCGCACGGAAACGGCATTTACCTTCCCGCCGGAGTGGTACCTATTTATCTACTGGCACTTTGACGTGCTTTTTAACTGCTAGGTTGGCAGGAGCAGGGACCGAGCAACGGGAGCTCACCCCGTTGCGGGGATTTGAACCGCCGACCTTCTGATCGGCAAGTCCTAGGCTCTGTGGTTTAACCCACAGACATGTCACAAAAGGGGAAGGGTAGATAGGGCACACCCTGGTTTAACCTTGGCAAACATGTCCAAACAGAAAATTCCTTCCAGTAGCACCTTAAAGACCAACTAAGTTAGTTCTTGGTATGAGCTTTTGTGTGCATGCACACTTCTTCAGATACACTGAAACAGAAGTCACCAGACCCTTCTATATAGTGAGAAGGTGGGGAGGGGTATTACTCAGAAGGGTGGTGGGATTGGGTGATTGGCAGATAGCTGTGATGAGCCTGTTGACGTCTCTTAACGACTGCAATAGGTCTTACAGGACCTATTACACCTTCTCACCCCTTGCTTTTTCCTGTAAGACCTATTGCAGTCGTTAAGAGTCGTCAACAGGCTCATCACAGCTATCTGCCAATCACCCAACCCCACCACCCTTCTGAGTAATACCCCTCCCCACCTTCTCACTATATAGAAGGGTCTGGTGACTTCTGTTTCATTGTATCTGTAGAAGTGTGCATGCACACAAAAGCTCATACCAAGAACTAACTTAGTTGGTCTTTAAGGTGCTACTGGAAGGAATTTTTTGTTTTGACTATGGCAGACCAACACGGCTACCTATCTGTAACATGTCCAAACAGGTCTCTAAAGGCTCTCAAGTACCAAAGAACAATGGAACTCTTTACATATCCTTGCCCTGGGGCAAGTCTGGGGATGAGCTCTTGGGATTTTATGGTCAGCTATCAACTCCACGATGGGACGCAGGTGGCGCTGTGGGTTAAAGCCTCAGCGCCTAGGACTTGCTGATCGAAAGGTCGGCGGTTCGAATCCCTGCGGCGGGGTGCGCTCCCGCTGCTCGGTCCCAGCGCCTGCCAACCTAGCAGTTCGAAAGCACCTCCGGGTGCAAGTAGATAAATAGGGACCGCTTACCAGCGGGAAGGTAAACGGCGTTTCCGTGTGCGGCTCTGGCTCGCCAGAGCAGCGATGTCACGCTGGCCACGTGACCCGGAAGTGTCTCCGGACAGCGCTGGCCCCTGGCCTCTTAAGTGAGATGGGCGCACAACCCCAGAGTCTGTCAAGACTGGCCCGTATGGGCAGGGGTACCTTTACCTTTTATCAACTCCACGATTGCCACCCTTGGGCACTCCCTTGGTGGGGTGTTGTGTATGTGCCCTTACACTGGGGGGAGGGGTTATGGCGGGAGAGAAAGGTAAAGGCAGGGGTCAGCAAACTTTTTCAGCAGGGGCCAGTCCACTGTCCCTCAGACCTTGTGTGCGGGGCCAGACTATATTTTGAAAAAATAATAATAATGAATGAATTCCTATGCCCCACAAATAACCCAGAGATGCATTTTAAATAAAAGGACACATTCTGCTCATGTAAAAACACTCTGATTCCCGGATCATCCATGGGCCGGATTTAGAAGGCGATTGGGCCGGATCCAGCCCCCAGGGCCTAGTTTGCCTACCCATGGGTAGATGAGTCCTTTCCTCTCAGGCCAAAATGGCATTGGAATGAAGAGAATTGGTCAAACTACTGATTTTATATGAATTTATAAAGCTAGATATCTTCCCTGAGCTGTCAAGTCGAAAGATTTCATTCAGGCATAATACTTGTAACACTGTAACAACTTGAAAGATGTACACACACACCCTGGTCATTTCCGAAAAGGAAGTTCTTCCTGATATTGAGTTGGAATCTCCTTTCTTGTAACTTGGAATCATTGATTTGAATCCTGCCCTCTGGGTGAGCAGCGGAAAATAAGTTTGTTCCCTCTTCCGTGGGAAGACAGCCCTTCAGATATCTGAAGAGGGCTCTCATGTCCCTTCTTGGTTTTCTCTTCTCCGGGCGGAACATGTGTCCACTCCCTCCACCTCCCCAAAGCTGAAAGTTCTGGAAAAGCAGCGAGAGAGGATTGTTCATAAAACAGGGATGGGAAGGGTCCCTGCGCAGCTCATAAACCTTTTTAATGCTGTCCTGCAGTGCCCACCTGCTCCTCCAGACGCCTTTGCCCGAGGAATTAGGCAGGCTCTCCATAAAAGAGGGGACAAACCGCAGAGTGCAAGAGCAACACGGCACAATCGCCTGCCAGCCATGGGATCATTACGGCTGCCAGAGTAAACAAAATTAAAATGCACTTAAAAAAGATAACGATGCAGTACCCAGGGAGGAAAAACCACGTCAAGCTCACAATTAACAATACCCTAACCAGAATGGAAAAGCTTGCAGGAATGATGATGGTCTTCTCCCCAGTGGCTGGGCTGGGACACCTCACACGTCTACCAAACACACTTCGCCATTCTCAGGGGCTGAGTGAGAGGATCAAAGAGTTGGAGGGACCCCAAGGACCATCTAGTCCAACCCCCTGCGACACAGGAAGCACAGCGCAAGAGACCCTGGCCAACGGCCATACAACCTCTGCAGTCATTGTGTGATTTTTTTTATTAGGTTTCCATTTGATGGTATTTAAGTACATCCTTATTATTCACATTGGTTTTTGCTCATACGAGCTGCTCAACTTCCCTTCCTCCCGCCAATAATAATAAAATAATAATAATAATAATAATAATAATAATAATAATATATTTATTTATACCCCACTCATCTGGCTGGGTTTCCCCAGCCACTCTGGGCGGCTTCCAACAAAGTATTAAAATACAGTGGTCTTGTAAACATTAAAAGCTTCCTTAAACAGGGCTGCCTTCAGATGTCTGGTAGTTGTTCTTCTCTTTGACATCTGGTGGGAGGGCGTTCCACAGGGCGGGGGCCACTACCAAGGAGGCCATGGTTTTCATAATTCCTTTCTGCGTCATAGTATTTGTACCTCTTCCTGTTTACATTTCCTTCATTCCAGTTACCACATTTTTAAATAAATATAAAAAGGTATGAATCATTAACATTATAAGTCTTCTTAAATCATTCCTGCTAGTGTTGTTACTTGTTTGCATTCGCCCTTCAAATAGTGTACAAATTTACCCCAGTCTTTTTGGAGAGCTTGGTCACACCAGTTTCAGATTTTCCCGGTCTGCTTTGCCAATTTTGCATATTCCATCATCATCTGCTACTCTTCCATTGTTGGTGATTCCTGCTGCTTCCATTTTGGGGCCAGGAGAGCCCTTGTTGCCGTTGTTGCATAAACCTCTGCTGTCATTGTGAATCTGCGTGACCTCCTGGGTGCTCTCTTTGTGTCGAAGGTCTCGTGCTCAGGAGGAATGGAGAGATATTTGATTCATGAAAATGGGTATTTTAGGGGAAAGTGTGCATAGAACTGAAGACGTTAGCAAGAAAATCCTGCAGAGGTGTGCAAGAGCTTCTCCTTGTGTCTTAGGGCTTTCTCTCTTTCCTCCCTCTCCCCCTTGACGTTGGCTCTAGGGGTTGGGGGGTTGGGATAACCTTACAAAATGGCCAGAGGAGGAGTGTCTTTTGACTGGCAAGTTGGAATTCTTCCCAGATGGAAGGTTCATCACAGGGCAAGGTTGAATTTCACCCACAGGGTTCGTAAGGAGAAGTTTGCACTAAAATGCTGACGAATCCTCACCATGATTTTATAGATAGATTGCAAATGGCAGCAAATGGTGGGCAGCTGAATTTCAGCTTGGAAGAGCGAGAAAAAGACGGGACAAAAATGGGCTGAGCTTTCCATCCCTAGCGCTCAGAGATCCTGGTGGGAATCCTATGGACTCCTGAAAAGGATCACAGTGGGGATGCCACGTCTAGTAACCAGCGTGTTATTGGTGTTTCACAATTTTCTGACTTGTTGCAGGATCTTAGCCAGACCTAGCAGAGTATACGCAGAGTTCACGAAAGCAATTGGCAACCGGCTGCAGACAGGATGGACGAAGCAGGAACCAGGAACTTGTAGTTAGGTGTTTATTATATACAGTGGACTATTTACTGGAACAGAACAGAACACGGATCTTTGACTAGCTCTCACACAACTCACAACTCTCAACCTCCAACTCCTACACTCAACAGACACTGAACTAACACATTCCAGTTAATAGGCCATAAATCATTATTCCCGTGTGAGAGCTTGACCAATCATGGAGCTGTCTCCATGCCTCTGTATCACCAGGCAGACTTACTCCTTCACATTGCCTTGGCTGTAGGCCAAACCCTAATTGACTCTGTGTGAAGCTGCACATATTCAAATTCTCAACACGTGTAGTCTTAACAAAAACTCTGGTGAAAGCAGAGTCCGCCCTTTACATGGCGATGGTTGCAGGTTCAACCCTCAGGTATCTCAACCAAGAAGCAGATCACGGTGCAATCCTGTCTTTGCCTGAGTCCTCCAGAGTCACTCTTAGGCAGTGTCAACTCTTGGGGGCCAAGACACACCAAAGGTTTGTCTCAGCAGGATCAGGCAGTTTTGTCGGCGAGGTTTTCCCCTGTCAGTTTTATAAAACACAAGGAATGTTCTTAAAGTCTACCATCTTTTGAAGTCCTCCTCCTAAATCCACGAGTATCAATATTGCCCAGAGCGTTCAGGGCTGGGTGCAGCTGGAGGTAAGCAGAGTCAACTGAATTTCACGCTTCCTTTTATGTGGGCTTTGGGAAGGATATGTGGCAATGCTGAGAATAAATCTGACAACCACGTTTGCAGTGAAGATGGACGGCTGAATCTGAAGGATTTAGAGACTGTCCCTCCATGAACTGCATCGGAGGAAGGCAGCCGAAAAACATACCAGCCTGCTGGTTTCTCGCTGCTAGAGAAATTTTCCAAAATTCAACAGAGCCAAAAACAGCAAGTGGTTGCTGTTACAGACCGTGTGCATAATCCCTTTTGATCTACAAAGTGCTTTAAAAATAAATAAATCAGTTTTCCATTTTTTCCAGAATATCATTATAACAAATATCATAATTCAGCAACCCCAAATTATCCCTTCCTTCCCCTCCCTCCTGGACTTCCCTCAACCTCCCTCTCTGGTTTATTTTAACATAATATCAATTCCTGCATATTACCTTTCGATTCCCTTTTTAAAAATTTAATCTTATAATTTATATACATTTGGTTACTTGTAAATGTTTCCTCAAAACCTGCAAGCGAGTTCAAATCTTTGCATTGTTTCTGTGGATAAGCTGAGAATGGTTTCCAGTCTTCTTTAAAGGATTCCCACCCACCCCCACCCCTTATTCCGTAGTCTATCAGTTAGTTTTGCCATATCAGCATGTTCTGTAAGTTTTTCTTCCCATTCTTCTTTAGTTGGTGTTTAATCGTTTTTCCATCTTTGTGCCAATAGCGTCCCTGGAGCGGTTGTTTCACATGTACAGAGTCTGTGTTTTTCCTTTGGCAAATCTTGACCTAAAATTCCTAACAAAAAGGTTTTTAACAAAACTTATTTTTCACATTTTTTTCATTTCATTATATATCAGTTTTTAACTATTTTACAACTCCACTACAATTCCTCTCCCTTTGAGCCCCTCTTCACCCTTGGGGATGGTGGGGAGGAGATGGAAGAGATTCTAAGGGCCAAACTCTCTCTCGGACCACCTCTTCCCCCTCTTCTCCCCCCCCCCGGCTGCCTGGACTCTACCTCCCCCCCCCCATCTCACTGATGGCACAGAACCCCCAAAATCACTGGCCCCTTCCCCTGGACCATGGGTCGGCAAACTAAGGCCTGTGGGCTGGATCAGGCCCAATTGCCTTCTGGATTCGGCCCATGGAGGGTCTGGGGATCGCTGCATGGATTGCCAGTGTGTGCGTTCTTTCCCTCTCCCTCCCTCGGCAGCGGCGGTACCTCCTCCCTCCCTCCTCCTGGCTTCTCCCTGCCCTGCCTAGAGGGGGAAGGGGGCTGGGCTTTGGTGGTGCCAGCAACAGCAGTGCTCAAGCGGCCCCCATTTTAAGCAGCCCCTCTCCGCAGCCCTTTCGTGCGCTGCTCATCGTCCCTCTGCCACCACTGCCAGCCCCTGCTGCTCACAAGACACAGGTAAGCAGCCACTGGGGCTTAGGGTCTCTTGCATCATTCCCCCCCCCCAAAAATATATAGTCCGGCCCCCCATAAGGTCTGAGGGAAAGTGGACCGGCCCCCTGCTGAAAAAGTTTGCTGGCCCCTGCCCTGGACCCTCCACCTCTCACAGTCTCCTCTCCCCAACCTTTGGATTCCTGCCTCCCCCCTGACACCTGCTTGGCAGTAGACCCCCTGCCCTTTGTGGGGATTGGAGCCCCTCTCTTCCCTGTCTAGACACAACAACTTTTGCACTGCAACTCACCAGGTGGACAAATGAAATCACTGCAAAGCTGGACTTTCTGGCACAGAGAACACCCAGCCTCTCAGCATTCTGGCCTTATACCAGAGCAGTTTTTACAATATATTATTTGATCAAATACACAACATGGGTTATACATGCCCTCCAACATTTCTCTAATGAAAATAGGGACGTCCTAAGGAAAAGCAGGTCATTCTGGGATCAACTCAGGAACTGGGATGGCTTCTGTCAATACGGGACTGTCTCTGGAGAAAAGGGAGACTTGGAGGATCTGGGTTATAAAGAGCTGCCATATTGGAGACCCGGGCCAAAACTAACAAAATGAATTTTAGTTTGGGGATGCGGGTGGTGCTGTGGGTTAAACCACAGAGCCTAGGACTTGCCAATCAGAAGGTTGGCGGTTCGAATCCCAGTGACGGGGTGAGCTCCCGTTGTTCGGTCCCTGCTCCTGCCCACCTAGCAGTTCGAAAGCACGTCCAAGTGCAAGTAGATAAATAGGTGCCACTCTGGTGGGTTTCCATGCGCTGCTCTGGTTAGCCAGAAGCGGCTTAGTCATGCTGGCCACATGACCTGGAAGCTGTACTCCAGCTCCCTCGGCCAATAAAGCGAGATGAGCGCCACAACCCCAGAGTCGGTCACAACTGGACCTAATGGTCAGGGGTCCCTTTAAGGCAGGAAGAGCCAGCCTGCCTCACTAGTAGTGCAGGTGAAAAGGATCGAGGGTTCTTGGTGGACCACAAGTTGAACATGAGTCCACAGTGGCAGAGAGGGCAGGGACCCCGCAAGGATCACCCCATCTAACAAGCTGCAATGCAGGAATCAGGGTGCAAGAACCCCCCCCCCCCAGGTGGCCTTGGCCCTTTGCAGCCCCCGCCTGCTCTCCTGCCGGCCTCTCCCTTCCCTTCGTGCGGAGAGAGGCTGGCACTTCCACCGTGTCCCGTCTTGTTCCTCCTGCATGCCAAAGACACCATGACGCTCTGCTTTGATGGATGAGCCGTCCTCGCTGGTGGAAGCTCCACAGGCCTTTTAAATCAAGTTCTCCTGTCTTCCCAGCTTGTTTTTCGCTGCAAATAATCTCTGACAAGCCTGCCATTGCCTCTTGGAAGGAAAAAAAAACCCAACGCAGCCCAGATATATTTACACATGATGAAACATCCACAAGCGAGAGACAGAAATACCCTGACCCATTTAATTGCCCAGCAAGCTGATCTGGGCTGCTGACCAGTCGTCTCCCACAGCTGCTGTGTCCTTGGGCTGATTCGTGGGAAGTATCAGAAAACAGGGTGTTACTGAGCTGCTCAGCCACGCTGGCACCCTGAGCAATGGGCTTTCTCAGCTTCACTCAAGCAAAAGGCTTCTGCAAGCTCAAGGGAGGAAGCACATCAGAATACAGTGGTACCTCGGGTTACATACGCTTCAGGTTACAGACTCCGCTAACCCAGAAATAGTACCTCGGGTTAAGAACTTTGCTTCAGGATGAGAACAGAAATTGTGCGGCGGCAGCGGGAGGCCCCATTAGCTAAAGTGGTGCTTCAGGTTAAGAACAGTTTCAGATTAAGAACAGACCTCCGGAACGAATTCAGTTCTTAACCCGAGGTGCACCTGTATTGCTGGCTGCCTGGCCTCCCTGGTAGGATTCAGGTAGGTACTGTAGCCATGTTGGTCTCATTACATATGCTAATCATCTGCATACTACCCCTTGCTTTTTCTTGTAGGACTTAACAGTTAACAGTTGTCAACAGTTGGCCATACCCATTGAACCAATCACCCTGTTTCCTCCTCCCCTCCTGAGAAAAACCTCACCCCACCCTCCCACTATACAGAAGGGTCTGGTGACGTCTGTTTCAGTGTATCTGAAGAAGTGTGCATGCACACCGAAGCTTATACCCAGAACAGACTTAGTTGGTCTCTAAGGTGCTACTAGACATTTTTTAAAATATTTTTTAATATATTTCTCCCAGACAGGAGTTAAACTTGCTCTTATCGTCTGGGATGAACAAGAGTCCAGGGGGCAGGATCCCTCCGAACCCTTTGCAAACCACCAACCGCAGGCTCACATCTCTGTCTGGCCCCGGGGGGTGGGGGGGTGGGGAGAGAAGTGCCATTCTTGCCTGCAGTGTCCTGGCTGGGAAAATAACCAGGCATTGTTTTATAGAATCGTAGGGTGGGGGGGGGATCCCTGGGTCTTCTAGTCCAACCCCCTGCACTGCATTTGGGGGAGATCACCAGGTAGCAGGAAGGGTCAAGGTTGGGGGGCAGTGCCTGGCACAGGGTCAGAGCACCCACACTGGGCTGGACCCTGGAGACCCCACTGCCACCCTGTGGGTGCCAGGTAGAGAGCCACGCTGCCTCTGACAGACAAGGAGCCAAGTTGGGGCTCCTGTGCCAGCTTGGAGCGGGCTCCCTTGTTCAGCGCTGCCTTGGCGCACAGATCCGCGTCAAACCTGCCTGTGAAAGAGGCCTTGTTAATTCCTCAGCAAACAAGGCCATTAGTCAAAGGAGCGCCTCCCTGCGCAGCCAGCCAGCGGGATGGAAAGGGAGATTTTCTCAGAGTAATTTGAACAAATCCGGCCACTTCGTCCCACACTGGCTCTGTGCGCGGAGATAGCGGCGAGAAACAGTTCTTGGATCTAATTGGCAAACTTATTGCATATTCCGTTGCAAACAGGAGCCTGCCCAATTTCTCGCGTTTTCCTTTGTGGCTTAGTCGCTGTTGAGAGTTGTAAGGAGCGGGGGGAACCCGAACCAGCCCCATGTGAATTCAGAATGACAGAAATTACCATAAAACTGCAACAATTACTGGAAGATGGGCTGCTGCAAACGAGGGGTGAAATTAGCTTTGGTGCAGCACAACTTGTGTATGCAGATCTCATTAAGAGAGACCACAGAAGGGAGCTGGGGCAGGGAAGAGGGCAGGCCCCGGGGGAAGGGGAGCCAAACCAGAGGTGGATTTAGGGGAGCAGGGCAGGTTGGGTCACTCTGGGGGCAAAGCCTTAGGGCTGCCACAACTAGGATGGAGAATGAAAGGCAAGAGGCAAGGAGCCACTGAAACCTGGCTTTGCCCAGCGTGCTGCTGACATTTGAGACCCAGCAGTCCGTCACTGTCCAAACCCCCCTTTTGCCCTGCATTGACGGTGTGACTTTTGAAAGTGCACCTCTCAGTTCTCCCATAAGAACCCAAGGAGATTCTGCTGGATCAGGCCAGGGATTCCCTCTAGTCCAGCCTCCTGTTCTCACAACCAGGTGCCCCCAAGAGAAGCCCACAAGCCTGAGCTGAGCTCAAGAGCAACTCTCCTTTCCTGAGGTTTCCAGCAACTGGCATTCAGAAGCCTCTCCACCATGACCAGCAACCATCTGCCGTCTTCTCCTCCCCCTCCAGGTCTAACCCTCTTTTAAAGGTTGGTGCCCATCAATGGGGAAGTGGATGGCACTGTGGTCTAAACCACAGAGCCTAGGGCTTGCCAATCAGAAGGTTGGCGGTTCGAATCCCCGCGACGGGGTGAGCTCCCATTGCTCGGTCCCTGCTCCTGCCCACCTAGCAGTTCGAAAGCACCTCAAAGTGCAAGTAGATAAATAGGTACCAATCCAGCGGGAAGGTAAACTGTGTTTCCGTGCGCTGCTCTGGTTCGCCAGAAGCGGCTTAGTCCTGCTGGCCACATGACCCGAAAGCTGTACGCCGGCTCCCACAGCCACTAAAGCGAGATGAGTGCCGCAACCCCAGAGTTGGCCACGACTGGACCTAAGGGTCAGGGGTCCCTTTATCTTTACCCATTGATGGCTCCTGGGAGAACGAGTTCCATAGTTTAACTCTCCACTGCATGAAATCCTTCCCCGTTCCTGATCATTGTCCAATTTTATCCCTTTTTATTTCTTGCTGATATTGAAGACCACCATCAAGGTATTCCCACTAGAACAGTCTTTAAAAACAACAACACAAAAGCAACCTAGCACTTCTGAATCGTTGGGGTGCAGAATTTGTCTTTCTGGGAGTTCCAGCACTAAGCTCAACGTCTGAAAAGGAAATGGGCTCAGATCAGGGTATTGCGCCGAGAAGCAGACGGGCTTTTCCAGAGGTTGCAGGAGTTCTTGCTGTGCTATAAATTATCAGAATTATAACTGAGAGCTTGAATCCCTGATGCTGCAAAGTCTTGAAGCTTAAAGACATAAGCAAGGGATCTGTGTTTACAAGCGTGCGAAGATTCAGGTTCTCTGGCCTGTTTGGTGGTGAGGCAGCGGAAACCCAAAGCTCCCCCTGACATTCCCAGCTGCAGCTGGTATTCAGAGATACACTGGCTTTGAACATGGAGGCTCCATTATCTGTCATGGGCAATTGCTCTTGATAGACCTCACTGACCATTACTCGGGGAGATGTAGGAAGAGGTCGGGGTTAGCAGCAGCAGTCACCTGAGCCTAAGTTAGCAGCCATCAACACGTCTTGTGGTAGAGAGTTCCGTTGTGTGGAATTGTGTGCATTGTGTGCAGAAGTGTTCTCTTTCGTTTGTCCTGAACGCACTGGGCAAAAAATCCAAATCCAAATCCAAACGTTACCAGGTATCCAGGCATTAGGAATGACTTTCTGGTGGTGGAAACAGGTGACCTCAGGCCTTTGGCAGCTTTAAAACAGAGGCCAGGGACTCTTTCCTTTATTTTTTAATAAGTTTTATTAAATTTTACATTTTATATTCAACATATTAATCATATGAAAGAAAATTATTGTTGTTGTTTAGTCGTTTAGTCGTGTCCGCCTCTTCGTGACCCCCTGGACCAGAGCACACCAGGCACTCCAGTCTTCCTCCCGCAGGTTAGTGAAACTCATGCTGGTAGCTTCGAGAACACTGTCCCACCATCTGGTCCTCTGTCGCCCCTTCTCCTTGTGCCCTCCATCTTTCCCAACATCAGAGTCTTTTCCAGGGAGTCTTCTCTTCTCATGAGGTGGCCAAAGTACTGGTGGCCAAAGTACTGGAGAGGTTTGATCTTCTTGCAGTCCATGGGACTCTCAAGAGTCTCCTCCAGCACCAGAATTCAAAAGCATCAATTCTTCAGCGATCAGCCTTCTTTATGGTCCAGCTCTCACTTCCATACATCACTACTGGGAAAACCATAGTTTTAACTATACGGACCTTTGTTGGTAAGGTGATGTCTCTGCTTTTTAAGATGCTATCTACAATAAAGAAAGAAAATACAATAAGACAAAACACCCCTCACCCTGTGACTTCCCTCAACTTCCCCTTCTTGTTCTTTAACTATTTGCTACTTCTGCTTAATTTTTTTCTTATTTTTCATCTTTTAGCTGAATGCTCTTATATTCTTATCATTTTGATACCAAATTTCCTTGCAATTACATCTTATGTTTAATTGATTTCCATATTGTTATTTCTTAACCTTTACTCCTGTTTTCTTAGTTTAAGTGTTTACTCAAACCCTGCTAGTGAGTCCATTTCCTTACAAAATTTCTGTAGATATGACATAAACAATCCCCAGTCTTTTTTAAAGCCTCCATTATCTTTGTCTCTGAGTCTTCCCATAAGTTTAGCCATTTCTGCATAATCCATAACTTGCCATTCTTCTTTCGTTGGTATCTTATCTTTTCATTTGGGGGCTGGTAGAATCCTAGCCACTGTTGCAGCATACATGAACAATTTCTTCTGCTCTTTTGGTAGCTCCTTCCCTATGATACCTAAGAAGAAAGTTTCTGGTTTTTTAACAAAAGTTATTTTAAGCATCTTCTTCTGGGATTCTTGAGCTCTGCTTCCTGCATTTCAGGGGGCTGGACTGCTTGACCACCAGGGTCCCTTCCATGCTTCTCTGTTGCTTTCCAACTGGAATTCATCCTCTACCTTCTGTTTCTTCTGTGCACCCAGAGAAGTGCCATCTGTGCCACCAGCTTGCTTGCCGTTTCATGGTGACCCCAAGAGACTCTGGCAGCCCACACAGGCAAGGGACCTTCGCTGGCATTCGGGGCTCAGCAGCCCCAGTCTGGCAGATCTATCTATAGGCAGATGAAATATTCACTATAAAATGCCTGCGTTAAGGAGGGTTCCTAAGGGATGGGGAATAAATGCGCATGGAAGCTGGAGCTGCAAGCTGCTCTCCTCCCACTGGAGTGGATGCTCGCCCTGGAGCTGGGACCCCTGCATTGCAGCAAGTTGGGCTGGATGACCCCTGGAGTCCCTTCCAGCGTCACAGTTCTATGGTTCTAGGATGCCCCCACTGCAGCCGAGGAGCAGAGGAGGCTGCCTGGCGCTCAGCCACATCTATCCATCTCTCTCTCTCTCTCTCTCTCTCTCTCTCTCTCTCTCTCTCTCTCTCATCTGCCTATATCTATCATCTATCTGTCTGTCTATCTAATTATCTATCTATCAACTATCTATCTATCTATCTATCTATCTATCTATCTATCTATCATCTATCTATCTATCTATCTATCATCTATATCTATCTATCTATCTATCATCTATATCTATCTATCTATCATCTATATCATCTATCTATCTATCATCACTCTCTCTCTCATCTATATCTAGCTATCAAATATCTATCATCTGTCTATCATCTATTTATCTGTCTATCTATCATCTATCTATCTATCATCTATCTCTATCTCTATCATCTATCCTATCTATCTATTATCTATCTGTCTATCTATCTATCTATCTATCTATCTATCTATCTATCTATCATCTATCTATCTATATCTATCATCTATCTATCTATATCTATCTATCTATCTATCTATCTATCTATCTATCTATCTATCTATCATCTATCTATCTCTATCATCTATCTTTCTTCTATTCCCTGCCTAAAACTTTCCAAGGCAGGGCAGGCTGAACAGCAGGATAAAAAAAAGAAAAGGAGCGCTTTAATGCTGCCAAACTCTTTAAAAAAGTAATAAAGTTTATCAAATCAGCTTCCACTTTTGACACAGGAATGCACAAGCTTTTGAATTGCACAAAACCTCCAACAGGAAATAATGGAAGATGTGCCTTAGGTGGGAGGTGCTGATATTTTTGCTAGGAGTTGCTTGTCCGGAAATTGCTACATGTCGGCTTCCTGTCAAAGGGCTGCCAATCGACTCCGGCAGCCTCTGTTGCTCTGGCTGAGAAACGGACCTGCCAATTCAAGGAGGTTGAAGGGGAAACGAGTTGCTTCTCCTTCTGCATTGTCATTCATCTCTCATGAGAGATGTGACAATTGAATGGCTAAACTTCCCCAGACCCACAGGAACACCTGGAGAGACCCAGTGGACTAGAGACTTGAATACACATCATAAACTTGCACTAGGCAGTGCTTCCAACTTTAAGCTGCTTTTTCCAATAAATGACAGACCAGCTGCTATTGTTGTTGCTTCATTGTATTGCAAATTATGCTTATTAGATGTGGAAAAGCAATACATTTCTTAAAAACCAACCAACCGGTGTGTTTTCCAGTCTGCTTAAAAACACAAGCATCTCTTGGTTATAATAATAATAATAATAATAATAATAATAATAATAATAATAATAAATTTATTAGTTATATGCCACCCATCTGACTGGGTGAAGTTGGGACTTCAAATGAAGTTGGGACTTCATTTGACACCAGGCCATCACCCTGATTGCGAAGGATTCTCCCTTGCAATGCGTGGCGCTGATATCAGCAGCTGGGCTTTTCATTCCAGAGCTTTGCCTTTTTAAAAAACATGGTTCGTGGTGACAATTACGACCCTCACAGCCTCAGTGTGGGCAAGGATGGTCAGCTCATTACAGGCGTCATGGGGGGAGGGGTGGGGGGACACAAGATAATGAAAACTGTCTCCAACAGGTTGTGCGTTTGTCTGACAACAGATTTGTCAGGGTTTGGGAGCATCGGGATGGTTCAGGCCATGGTGCTGCATGCCAAGGGCTGGGTTGCCTTGGTAATCTCTCGGCACAGGCAGGCAATGATATGATATTAGCAACCAGCTCCTCTCATGAATATAAAACACTTGCGGGAGGGGGGGGAGGCCTTTATTCCTCACGGTGGTGCGGCTGATAGGAGTGTGAGGCGTGAGGAGGAAAGGAGGAAGGGGGGAGGCATGTGCCCTGCAAAGGAGCCCCATGCAAGCCCCCCCCCCATGGCAAGACCTCGGTTTCAAGGGGTAATTGCAACTGCATCGTAGGATGTGGAGTTGGAAGGGACCCAAAGGGGTCCTCTAGTCCAACCCCCTTTAGCAACGCAGCTAAAGAATTGTCCCTGGCTAAGGCCCTTTCCCCGGGACGCAGGTGCCGCTGTGGGTTAAACCACAGAGCCTAGGACTTGCCAATAAGAAGGTTGGCGGTTCGAATCCCCCGATGGGGTGAGCTCCCGTTGCTCAGTCCCTGCTCCTGCCCACCTAGCAGTTCAAAAGCACGTCAAAGTGCAAGAAGATAAATAGGTACCACTCCGGCAGGAAGGTAAATGGCGTTTCCTTGTGCTGCTCTGGTTCGCCAGACGCGACTTAGTCATGCTGGCCACAGGACCCGGAAGCTGTACGCCGGCTTCCTTGGCCAGTAAAGCGAGATGAGTGCCGCAACCCCAGAGTCGGTCAGAACTGGACCTAATGGTCAGGGGTCCCTTTACTTAAGGCCCTTTCCCAATAGCTCTTTTAAGGCATCACCCAAGGCTTACATCAGGGGTCCCCAAACTAAGGCCCGAGGGACTCGTTTATCCAGCCCGCAGCGACCCCTGCTGTCTGCCATTGTGGTGTAGTGGTTAAGAGCAGTGGACTCATAATCTGGTGAACCGGGTTCACGTCTCCACTCCTCCACATGCAGCTGCTGGGTGACCTTGGGCCAGTCACACTTCTCCGAAGTCTCTCAGCCCACTCACCTCACAGAGTGTTTGTTGTGGGGGAGGAAGGGAAAGGAGAATGTGAGCCGCTTTGAGACTCCTTCGGATAGTGATAAAGCGGGATATCAAATCCAAACTCCTCCTCCTCTTCTTCTTCTTCTTCTTCTTCTTCTTCTTCTTCTTCTTCTTCTTCTTCTTCTTCTGTCACTGCTGCCCGCTCATACCGGCGCTGCACTGCGCAGCGCAGCTGCCCACTTCTGGGTTGGAAATAGCTTGGGCGCATGCGGAAGTGGGTCAGAGGAAGCCCGTGCACATGTGCACAAGCTATTTTCAGTGCTCCTCCGACCTGGAAGTGCACCGGAAATAGCGTGTGTGCATGCGTATGGGCACGCTTTTCCCCGCCCTCCAGCCCGCCGCACAATCGGTGCTGGAGACACCAAACTGAGGTGCAGTAAGGTTGCTGACCCCTGGCTTACATAAATAGGGTAGGGCTGTCTTACCCATAGGCGCTATGGTGGCGGGACACCTGGGCACCAGGCCAAGAGTCCGGGGAAGAGCGCCCCAGTGGGCTCTTCTGCTGTGGGTGGCTCTGCGCCGTGCGTTCAGGGGCGACTGAGCCAGCGAGACGCTGGGGTGGCCGGCCGGCTCCACTCTCTTGTGTGCCTGGGACTGGGCAACCCGGGGGGGGGGGGGGCGCCAGGCGGATCTTTGCACCCCAGCACTGCATATGCTGAAGACAGCCCTGAGCAGCCCTTAAGCATATGCTTAAGACCGTCTTCTCCATTTGAGGTTTTTCAACAAAGGTTGGGGGGTCACCTGTCAGGGATGTTTTAGCATTGCAGGGTGTTGGACTAGATGACTCTTGGAGTCCCTTCGAACTTCGCAGTCCTTTGATTCTATGAATTTCACAACCATTAGGCCAGGGGTCAGCAAACTTTTTCAGCAGGGGGCCGGTCCACTGTTCCTCAGACCTTGTGGAGGGGGCAGACTATATTTTGAAGAAAGAAAGAAAAAATGAATGAATTCCAACAACAAATAACCCAGAGATGCATTTTCAATAAAAGGACACATTCTACTCATTAAAAAACACGCTGATTCCTGGACCACCCGCAGGCTGGATTTAGAAGGCAATTGGGCCAGATCTGGGCCCCGGGCCTTAGTTTTCCTACCCATGGCATAGGCCAATACCTTCCTAATCTGTCTCCCTAGGAGCCTCGTGCTTTGTAGGAAGAATATTTCTGAGATTCAGAGGGCCATCCTTTTTCTGTTTCATGTAAGAACCTGCCTTTGTGAAAGAGGAGAAGGAACTTTGCAGTGGGTTGCCTCTTTAATTAAAGACGAACACAAGCTGGTCTCTGATATTTGCCTTTTATCGGTCTTCTTAGCTGTGATTATCCAGTCCAATAAAACAGCATCTTCTCAGGTAATTATAGTTGGAAAACAATTAGCCCTCCTGTCTCTTGCCACATGCTCCATCACAGCTTTTCATGCACTGTCACCTGAAATCACCTCCAAGTTTGCCAAGGAGGCAAATCAAGGCAGCTCTGGGGCATGTAGGAGCCACATGGGCATGGCCCCCAAACACTACACCAGCTCTGTGCCAGGGACCAGCTGGCAGTGTGTGGGTGGGCACAAGGTCCACAGACTCAATTTAGTTTTCGGCTCACATTAGCAGATGCTTGAAAATGCTATTTGTGGTTGTTTCTCAGATGCTGAATTGGATGAATGATGCCAAATGCGTTTGGATCACTGACCACAGGCTACTAATGTGTGCAGACTTCTCTAGGGGCTCCCATGGGAAGCCTGGGTAGCTATTAGAGGGGGATTTAGGGGAGTGCAAACGAACTAGGGGTAGATTCTTTGGGGTGCAGGAACTATGCTCCAGAAAGGAGAGCAAGAGACGAGAGGTGCATAATTTTGGTTTTGCAAAGGGCACAACGGAGATTTGAGACCCCAAAGCCGGTCTCCCTGATGGACTCCTCGTGCCCCTCCAAAGGGCTTCCCACTTTGCTTCCTGAGATCCTTTTAACTTGAGATGTCTGGGATTCTGAGTCGAGACCTTGCGTCCGGGAAGCAGAGCTCCACCAGTTAACTCTGGTCCTGTTAAATGCGTTCAGCGACTGCTCAGTCATTGCAATGTCAGAGGACAACTGGAGTCTCCGAACAGGTGACCAGAGATTAGAGACATGCAATCTCTCCTGATGTAACTTGTAATTGAGCTTGTAAAATAGAGCAGGGTTCATCACGACCCCTGAAGAAGGGCACTGTGAGAAGAGAGCGGCATAGATCACATTGGAAAACGAGAAGCCCACTCAACGCCTGGGGTCATGGAGGACATTCTTAGGTCTAGTAATCCTGCTGCCAGGCTGGACATGGAAGGGGTCAGAGTTGGGATCTGGGTTCTTGTCCCTGCCCTTCGGGTCCTGGCTAGGCGGCCTGCTGGTTTCAGCTGAAAGCCACTGGCAACATACTTTGCAACTTTTTCTGTAGCAGATTGTTCCTGGGTGCCAGCCTTGCACTAGTGATGGAAAAGACTCGTGCAACTGCTTCAAACCCGCTGCGTGTGAACGCTGGGAGTGCAGCTTGGAATCACAGCGAGTCATGCAGCCCTTAATTCCTGCACGTGTTTGGGAAGTATTTCTGGCTCGTGCTTCAGCTGGCTGGCCTCAGGCACTCTGCTGTTCTGAGCACAACGGCCTTGGAACCCAAAGCCTGGGTGGGGGGTCCAGAGACCCTGGGGGGAGGGCAGCGGAACAGCAGAGCAGCATCTGGGCCAGACCCATTTCCAGCTGACTGCTTCCAAAAGTCGCTGTGCAGCCAGCCGGGCAAAGGGTCTCAGACCCCGCTCAACACAAACACACAAACTCACACCAGGAATGTTGTTTGTAGGACTGTCATAGCCTACCTGTTGTGGAGGTGGGGAGAGGATTAACAAAATCAACTTTCCTGGCAAAGTGGGAACATCCTCTCGCTCCCCTAAGTTTAGGATATTCCACACCTTTCTTCAGCAGAGTTTCTTTTCCTTTGAGAAAAATAAGAGGCTCACGTAAATGTAAACCAAGCTTTCAGAATACTGTAGCAAAATAGCAGAATGAGAGAAACTAAAGATAACAACATGAGGCGAGTCTGAGGCGAAAAGCAAGAGGAAGCTGTTGGTCTCTCTTAAGGGACATTTTTTCATGGAACAGACCCTGAAGGGAGGGTGAAATATACTTGGAGTCCTGTAGTGATTTCATGCTCTTTATTGCAGCTTGTAAATCAGTGACTTAATTGCCCCCCCCAAACCCCAGGCTTTTATATACATTATTTACACAATGAGTCCCGCCTGATTGGCTGATTCTGCTTCCCTCCTAGAAGCCTGGTTGGTCTTTTCCTGCAGGCCAATCAGTTGTTGCATTCTAGGATCCTACCAGCCTAATAGGCTGATTAACTTCCTCCTGGAGCCTGGTTGGTCTTATCCTGCAAGCAAATCAGTTGTTGCATTCTAGGATCATACTTGCCTATTGTTCTAGGATCCAAGGTTAGTACATAACAGAGGAGCTGATCCCGGAGCAGAACACACAAGCCCCGCCTACCAGATCCCAAGTGCTCTATGGATCAAATTAGGCCCCAGGGTTTTTCTTACGCCACCTGCTTGCACGAAGTCTTGCTTGTGTGTCTGTTGCATTTATATCCCACCTTTTTCTGCAAGGAGCTCAAGCTGGCCTACGTGGTTTCCCTCTTCCTCATTATTCCCCACAAGGACCCTGCAAGGTAGGTTAGGCTGAGTGCGGAAAGGCAAGAATGTGACAGGTGGAAACTCTGGTAGCAAAAGGGTCAAGGAATCACAGAAAGGTCGGGTTGGAAAGGTCTACAAGGCCCCCATAGGGGGAATCTCAGCTCAGTAATCCCTGGCAGATGGCCAGACAGCCTCTGCTGAAAAACCCTCAATGGAGGAGAGTCCACCACCTTCCATTCTACTGCCAAACAGCTCTTGCAACTAGAAAGGCATTCCTCATATTTAGTTGGAATCTGAGTCCTAGAGAATAAAAGTTCAGGTGGCCCTTCCTGTTGAGCAGATGGTGACCATCAGCTCAGCCTGAAGCAACCAGGCAGCCTTGCCAAGGGGGCTCTGGCCAGGGGGCTGTGGAAACAGAAGGTCTTCTGGTCATTCCTCATCTAGGGAGGGGGTTGCTTTCAGAACTGGAACCCTGGCACAATACCTGCAAAAGGAAGCAGTTTTTTGGTGCAGCTCCTCCTCCTAGCCAAGTCCCTGGAGACTAATCCTGGTTTGCCACACGGGAGGAACCACATCTCAAGAGTCTGGCTTTCTGCTCTCAGCTCCAAGCCAGTTCTGACCTGGTCCAACTCCACTGCGGCTTTTCAGCCTGTTTGGAAAAAGAGAGCCCTGTTGTTTTTGCTGCTGCCACCTTGGCCTCTGAAATTCTCTTCACTGTGTTTGTTTGGTAAAGCAAAGCCCTGATAGGTTCTATTTGAACAGCTTTTCCAGACCTATCTATCACGGATGGTTCATATATAATCATAGAATTGTAGAGCTGGAATGTTCCCAAGGGGTTATCTGGTCCAACCCCCTGCAGTGCTGTACAGTATGACTGCATTTTGCACACATTTAACTTCTGTGGTTCCAACCATACGGGAGCGGAGGCCGAATGCTTGAAATGGAAAGGGCTCCCTTGTTTGCTGGGCAATGCCCACACCACAGGCTGCGTCCTGGAGCAGAGAGGATTCTGTCTCTCTGCCCCCCACCCTCTAGGTTCAGGACAGCTCTGCGCACATGTGGGGCCCTGGGAACCAAACCCCCACATAAGAGGCAATTGCACTGTGTTCAGTGAGTGTACAGCTTGTTGATGTGTCAAGACTGTTCAGCATAACATGTGAAGAGGCCTCCTGCCAAAGTGGGGGCTGAGTGTGCCTTCTTTGCAAAACCTGGAGGTGCCAACGGCCATCTCATCCCTGAAAGACACACTCCTCCATTGTCTCCAGAGGCAGAACAACGCCAATCTCATCCCCGAAATGGGGCAGATGCCATCACCCAGGAGCATTTTGCAAGTGGGGGCTGGGGAGGATGTCCGAAACCTACAGAGCCTTAGGAACATAATAAGAGTTTGCTGGATCAGGCCAATGTCCCACCCGGTCCAGCATCCAGTTCTTGCAAGATGCTTGTGGGAAACCAGCAAGCAGGATCCAAGCACAGGTATTTGGAAGCCTTGCTGCCTCTGACCATGAAGGAAGAACATCACTATCATCATCATCATCATCATCATCATCATCATCATCACCATCACCATCATCATCAAACCTTTTATTGGCATCACATGCAAACATCCAAAACAAATCAATACAGAATACAGCTCAGTCGGACAAGATATAATCAGGCATGTTGGGATACGCTACTTTCAACCATCCTAACGAGAGATTGTAAGAAATTTTGGAAGGCTGTAGCAGACCCTCCACACACAGGGTGATTCGCTGACATGGATTCCATCTTTATCATGGATAGAGCACTTCAAGGCAGTTTTTTCTGATGATTGCATCACAATCCATCCTTCAATTCCTCCTGTGGGAGGGAGTTCCACACTTTGTGCTGCTTTGTGGCTTCCTTTTATCTTTTAAACATTAGGAAGAACTTCCTGACAGTAAGAGCTGTTTGACAGTGGAATTTGCTGCCAAGGAGTGTGGTGGAGTCTCCTTCTTTGGAGATCTTTAAGCAGAGGCTTGACAACCATATGTCAGGAGTGCTCTGATGGTGTTTCCTGCTTGGCAGGGGGTTGGACTCGATGGCCCTTGTGGTCTCTTCCAACTCTATGATTCTATGATTCTATCTCCCCTGAATCTCCCAACACTCAGTTTCATCCCGCTTCCCTGTTCCCCTAAGAACTTTCCACACACGACTTTTCCAGCCGGCGACATCTTTAAGTGTGAAGCACTCATCATCTTTGGCATTATGACTTGGAGGATTTTATCTGCCTTGCTGCGTCTTCTTCCACACACAGCCGGCGCAGTTCTGAGAGGGCTGTGAGAAGCGAGTGCCTTGGCATTCTCTTCCCTACAAGGTTAGCTATCTGCTGGATTTAGCAAATCTCTCCGCCCCTCCCTTCCTCTGTGTGCAGCTTCCCAGATACCACATCAATCTCAAAATGTCATTGACAGAAATGGCATGAAGATGTTGCCTAGACGAAAGTGCCAGTCCTGCCCCGCCAGATTTTAAAAGTAGGTGCTTGTCTCGCTTGCTGAGGACACGACAGAATAGGGTGCAATTAAAGGGGGTGTCTGAAGCATCCTGCAAATCATCATCATCATCATTTCTTAAATGATATACAGTGGTACCTCAGGTTACAGACACTTCAGGTTACAGACGCTTCAGGTTACAGACTCCACTAACCCAGAAATAGTACCTCGGGTTAAGAACTTTGCTTCAGGATGAGAACAGAAATTGTGCGGCAGCAGCAGCAGGAGGCCCCATTAGCTAAAGTGGTGCTTCAGGTTAAGAACAGTTTCAGGTTAAGAACAGACCTCCGGAACGAATTAAATACTTAACCCAAGGTACTACTGTACACTAATTGCAAATAAAAAGAAAATATTACAAATCTAGTCCAACATCCTGTTCTCACAGTGGCTGAACAAATGCCCATTATGGAAAACCTACAAGCATGATTCATGCGCAAGAGTCTCTCCCCTCCTGGGGCTTCCAGCAACTGGTTTTTAGAAGCATTGCTGCTTCCATCTATGGAAGCAGAGCAGAGCCATCCTAGCTAGGAGACCTGGACAGCTCTCTCCTCCTCCAGGAATGTGTCCAATCTTCTTTCTAAAGCCATTCAAGGGAGCTGGCCACCTTTGCCTCCTGTGGACAAGAGTTCCGCAGCTGAACTATGTGCTGTGTAAAATCCATCATTTTATGGGTCCCAAATCTTCCAACATTCAGCTTTGCTGGATGTCGGAATGTTCTAATATAATAATAATAAAAATAATTATTATTTATTTATACATACATACATACATACATACATACATACATACATACATACCCTGCCCATCTCGCTGGGTTTCCCCAACTGCTCTGGACAGCTTCCAACAAAATATTAAAATACAGTGGTTTCTAAAGGGAGAAAACCTTTTTTCTATCCACTTTCCCCCTGCCAGGCATCATTTTATCCCCTCCTCCCATGTTGTCTCTCATTCTCCTTTTTTTCCAAGCAAAAAAGCCCTTTCCTCACCCCCACCCCATCATTTGGGCTGCCCTTTTCTGAACCCTTCCATTGTGCCTCATCATCCATATTCATGCGCAAGGCAGTGCAGTGCTCTCCGCATCCCTGATCCCAGACACCGAAGGACAATGGTTGATTGGTGTGTGAGAGAAGCAGGGTGAAGTTGCACCTTCCTCTTGGCCAGAACCAGGGACACGGCTTCGCACTGCACGATGGAGGGCCTGAACTCATCCGCAATAGGCCAATGAGCTCATTTGGGGCTGGGGCTGCTTCCAAGCGCCTGCTCTCATCATCGGTGTGCCATTAACAATCTGTTCAGCTGCTCAGCCTCTCGTTCCATCCAAACTGTGCCGGAGTTTTTGAAGCAGGGCCAGGCAACCCAGCTGGCCTTCTGAGAGCTGAGGCGGACCTCCTTTGTCTCCCTCTCAGGTGTGACCAGGAGAGCAAGTGCCTGACCTTTAGAAGGAGCCACTGGCAGCGAAATGTCAGCTCTGCAAAATCATGGCCAGGTTGCATTGACCAGCTGAGCTGGAGCTTTGAAAGGGAGAGGAGGCTGGCTTCCCAAATGTCGGGAAGAAAAGCCGCAGATCTTGCTCCGGTCCATGATGTTATACTGGGAGGCCAGCGGGTGCTTCCTCAGGGCTGGGGCTGCAACAGCCCACCTCTGAAGCAGCCACAGCTCTGAGATGTGTCTGGGACTTGGGGAGGCCACCATAAACTTTGCTAACATCCTTTGGATAGAGAAGACCCTGATCTGACTCAGGCCAGTGGATGAACCTGAGGTTCCTGCTGTAATTCTGGTGGGTGCAGCCAAGCTAGGATTTCTGCTGGTCTCTGCAAGGATTTTGTGGCATGAAGGAGATCTCTGGCCTTTCCAATACACAGGCATGTCACCCCCCCCCCCAATTGCCCCTCTGGTCTGGTTCACTCACCCACAGTTGCTACAGGACTGCTGGATTTGATTTCCCCACTGTCGGGAAGCAGGAAGCCCCCCCAAAACCAAGTTCTTCCTGCTGCTAGTTTGACATCCATCAGTTATGATGAGGCACAAGCAAATATGGTTCAAGCTGACAAGGTGCTGCAGAGGCTCACTTGGTGAAGTAAAGCTGCCATGTTCAGACTGTCTTTGTTTAAAGCCAGCGAAATTGTCTTGTTGTTGGTTTAGAGACAAAAAGCATGAGTTCGGTCAGGGAGAAATTACCTTTTGTGGAACCACAAGCCAAGAAGGTGAAGGAAATCAACCACTTGGACATCCTCTTCATGCTCCCCCCACCAATTGCCTCTCTTTTAGTACTCTCCCCCTCAAATGAACTTCCTAACAGATGTAGCTGGACTCCTGTCCTTTCATAGCCTCATAGAAGTGGGGATGTTTAACCTGGGCAGGAGGAGACTGAGAAGAGCTATGATCACCATCTTCAAATATCTCAAGGGCTGTTGCCTTATGGGATGTTGGACTAGATGAGCCTTAGGGTCCCTTCCAGCTCTACAGTTCCAGGGTTCTACACATTGAGCCGCATGAAATGGAAGTGAAGAAGTGTGCATGCACACGAAAGCTCATACCAAGTACTAACCTAGTTGGTCTTTAAGGTGCTACTGGAAGGGTTCTATGGAAGATGGAGCTCTGCAGCATAGGACCCAAACCAATAGATTCAAGTTACAAGAAGAGAGATTCTGACTTCATCAGGAAAAACTTTATGACAGTCAGAGCTGTGCAACCATGGGATGGAAGGTGGTGGACTCTCCTTCCTTGAAGGTTTTCAAGCAGAGGTTGGTTGGCCATCTGCCAGAGACTCTTCAGCTGAGATTCCTGCATTGCAGGGGGTTGGACTAGATGACCCTTGAGGTCTCTTCCAACTTTTCAGTTCTTCATTATCTCCTAAGCCCCACCTCCTGGGCCCCTTTGTCTCTGTGGCCACACCCCCTCTCCTTCTCCCTTTCTTACATCAGTACCAGGGACAGCTCCTTCCACATCCTGGTTGCCTTCCTCTCCCCTCCGTTTTAAAGACAAATGATCTTTCCCTTGCCTGCCTGTCAGAATGATGTTTGCGAGAGGAGCTTTACTGCAGAGGAGCGCAGGGTCTCCGTGTGGGCAGCTGGAGCCAGGGAGAGACGCTTCTCTTTATTATCGACCTCCCATCTTGACGGGGCTCTTCATGCTCTCGCTCTTCATTAACATACAAATATCTTCATGTTCCAAGGAGAGACGGTGTCATTTCTGGTGAGGCTTCGCATTAATCTCCGCCGCGGCCTCGGCCCAGCAGCCTCCTACCCCAAGGCAGCTCCGGGAGCCTCCCCTCCTAATCAGGTCAGCCAGATTACTTCAGGGGGGCAGGAAAGGCTGGGCAATGGGTCACACAGACTCCCAACGGGCCACTGGAAAAATTCAGGAATCACGGAATCATGCAATCATAGAATGGTAGAGTTGGGAGGGACCCTGAGGATCATCTAGTCCACCCCCTGCAAGGCAGAAATCTCATGATAGGTGGCCATTCAACTTCTGCTTTAAAACCGCCAAGGAAGGAGAGTCCACCACCTCTGGAGGGAGACCGTTCCACTGTTGAACAGCTCTTACTGTCAGAAAGTTTTTCCATCTGTTTAGTCAGAATCTCCTTTCTTGTGACTTGAAGCCACGGGTCCGAGTCCGACCCTCCAGAGAAGGAGAAAACAACCTTGCACCATCTTCCATGTGATTAGGTATCTTCATCTGGATCAGTTGTCCCCAAACTGGTTCCATGAACTCCTCCCCCCAGCGTCCCCTAGCCTCTAAATAGAATTATTTATATGTTGTTACAAGTGCCTCCCCCAATCTCTGCTGAGCGGTGTCAGGATCCCAGGGCTCCTTTGGAGAATCGAGACACAGCGGAGACTGTCATAGCTTTAAGGAATATGACCTATTCACCCATTGACATCTTCAGTCTGCAAGGGGGGAGTCCAGATCTTCCAGCATGGTGGTTTCAAGAGGGGCTTGTCTCTCATAGCAGTGCAGCCAGCCTTCAGCCCACCTGCCAAGATGGATCCTGGTCTTTTCTCTCTCCCTTCTTCCCAGCACTCCTTGCTCTTAAGATTCTCGTTTTCTGTCACCTCACACCCAGTTACCCTGGTGAACTTCCAAACCCCTGTCTCTGTTCACACCTCTGGGCCCTCAATGGCCCTGTATTGTTTCTTAATGGTCCTAGTTTGGCCAGGTCGTTTTGCACAGGCTAGTTGAGGAATTCCTCTACAGCTGGTATCTCTCATCCCAAATCATCAAATCCTACCATTTATTTATTTCTGGGTTTAGGGGGGAGTGTCCCCCAAACTTATAACAGTATTTATTTATTTACTGATAAAAATATATATCACAGCAGCTTCCAATAATATCAAAACATAAAACTATACAGCAAAATCTTTAAAAGAGGAAAGCATATATAATTAAAAACAAATATCAGTAGACCAACAGCCTGCATAGGCCTGGTGGAATACAAATGTTTTCAGCAGACACTTAGAAGTTAACACAGAAGACGCCCCCTGAATCTCCAGTGGCAGAGAGTTCCACAGGGCTGACAACACTAGCCTTAAATGGCTCAGGACCACAAGACCTCAAGGACTGCCTCTCTCTATATGAAGCTACCCAGATCATGAGATCATCTTCTGAGGCTCTCCTTCGTGTGACTCCCCCTCAAGAGGTCTGGAGGGTGGCAACACGAGAACGGGGCCTTCTCTGCAGTGGCTCCCCATATGTGGAATGCTTTCCCCAGGGAAGTTCACCTGGCACCTTCATTATACACCTTTAGGCGCCAGGCAAAAAGGTTCCTTTTTAACCAGGCCTGACCTGATCTACATCCTATACTCTTTTTCAAAATGCTGGCTCTTTTAAGTTTTTTTTTTATTGGGTTGTTGTTTATATTTTGATTTTATGTATGTGATCCTTTATGTGAACCGCCTTGAGACCTTCGGGTAAAGGGCAGTATAGAAAACAAACAAACAAAAACAACCACTAAAGGCTCAGTTCCTTGTTGTTGTGAGATGAGCTTCGCCAGCTCAGGGAATGACCAGTGATGCTTTTGCAGAGGACCTCAGTGACCCACCTGTGATAGAAAGATTCAGGGGATGCCTGACGTATCCTGGACATAAGTTGCTCAGGGATTTGTAAACCTTGAACCTGTCTTGGCAGCAGATGGGCTGCCAGTTCAGCTCCGCTCTAACAAAGGTATCAAAGCCAGCCTACGGGCTGTTGCAAAACATTACAAAAAAATACCCATTTCCCACCACGAACCTGCTAGGCTGCTCTAAGTGCATTCTTTTGTAGTAAGTTAGCTAAATCATAATTACTACGGACCGACTTTTCTCAATCCGTTCAGATATAGTAGGAGATACGCGTTTTCCAATTTTTTAGCTATTATATTCTTAGCAGCAGCTATTTCTTGATCAATTTCAGGAATGACATCTTTTAGATAACCAAGCAGAAATAATTTAGGTTCCAGGGGGTCCAAGGTATCCTAACATATCAGAGATATTAGCCTGGACGTGTTTCCGGAATATTTCCATTTGAGAACAAATTCAAAAGATGTGAGCGTAATCTGCTTTATTTAATCTGCCTCTCCAGCATTTATCAGATCCTTAAGCTTAAGTCCCAAAATTTGTAGAACCTGAGACATGATGGGAAATGCACCAGTACTTTTCTTCTCATTTATTTTTGCGTGAGAAATCAGCCTCAGTGTTTTCCTCTCCCCACCCCCAACCCTGGCAACCAACCTGGAAAAAGATCTGCAGAGACGGCGTTCTTCCCGCTTCCAGAAGAAGCCTCTGCTGTTTCTGATCTTTTCTGACAGTGAGGAAGGTGCCATGGCCTGAGAGGGGGAGACACTATCCCAAACGGTGCCACCCCACTCTGACGAGGGCAGTTCTTCTGGTTCTTACAATACGTACTACGAGAGTTGCACATATTGCAGTACAAGATTTATTTGAACCATAAAACTTACACCTTGGACCTGTACAGGGAGAGATTTGATTGCTTAGACCAGGGGGCAGTGAGAGAAGGAAACCAAGCAAAGGACATGGAGATGTTTTTTTTAAGCCTCTGAAATCCAATAAAACAGGGTCATGGGTTGAGGGTCATTGTGGGGTTTCCCTCTGAGCCGAGACACATAGACCAGACCAGATCTTCCTCACTGCCGCCGGCTGATGCATCGGCAGCACAATGAAGGCAGAAGTTCCTGTCAACTGACTCTCGCTCTGAAGGAGAAGCGCCGTTTGCGTCCTGGAAATGATTGCTCGCAAAATAGCACTCTCCAAAGCTATTTGGTGCCAGTGAAATATTATAAGCTCATAAAGTACTAAGGCTGTCCTCCAGCTAAAAGCATTCCTCGAATCCCGAAGGATCCAGCACACGGTGGAACGGGCTCCCCCAGGAGGCAGAAATGCCCACCAACTTGGAGGCTTTGAAAGAGGATTGGCCAGATTCAGGGAGGAGGAGAGGGCTCTTGGGGGCTACTGGCCAGGATGACCATGCAGTGCCTCCACTCTCAGAGGTAGCAATGCTTCTGAAGACCAGTTGCTGGAAACCACAGAAGGGGAGAGTTGTTCTTGCACTTATCATGGAATCATAGAATTGTAGAGTTGGAAGGGACCCCAAGGGCCATCAAGTCCAACCCAATGGAATGCAGGAATCTCAAGCATCCATGACAGATGGCCATCCATCTTGTGTTTAAAAAATCTCCAAGGAAGGAGAGTCTACCACCTCTCGTGGGAATCTGTTCCACTGCCAAACAGTTCTTACTGTCAGAAAGTTTTTTTTTTCAAATGTTCAGTTGGAATCTCCTTTCTTGCAACTTGAAGCCATTGGTTTGAGTCCTACTCTTCAGAGAAGGAGAAAACAAGCTTGCTTCATCTTCCATGGGACAGCCCTTGAGATACTTGAAGATGGTTCTCATATCTCCTC
The DNA here is from genome assembly GCF_951804945.1 of Podarcis cretensis. Lineage (NCBI taxonomy): Eukaryota > Metazoa > Chordata > Lepidosauria > Squamata > Lacertidae > Podarcis > Podarcis cretensis. The sequence goes on from NC_137170.1 coordinate 795,595, forward strand.
CCAGTCTCCTCTTTTCCAAGCTAAATGTATCCAGCTCCTTCAACTGTTCCTCATCATAAGGCTTCATTTCCAGACCCTTGATCTTCTTAGTTTGCGTGGGTGTCTGAGGGCCCTGCTCCTTCCTGCCACTCACCATCTGGCCCGGGGCGGGGCCGGAAGCCCCATAAGGACTGCTGGACTCTGCTGCCCAGGAGGACTCTCCTGCGTGGGTGTCTGAGGGCCCTGCTCCTTCCTGCCACTCACCATCTGGCCCGGGGCGGGGCCTGAAGCCCCATAAGGGCTGCTGTGCTCTGCTGCCCAGGAGGACTCTCCTGCGTGGGTGTCTGAGGGCCCTGCTCCTTCCTGCCACTCACCATCTGGCCTGGGGCGGGGCCTGACAGGCCTCACCGGGACGATTGCTGTCACTGCTGCTGCGGCCCAGGGGGATCCGGAGGGGTGCAGAGTTCTTTTTAAAATGTTTTAAAATTTTCCTTTTCCTTTTTATTTCTTTATTATTATTATTATTGTCATTATTATTACTGTATATGCAGGGATGGGGTGGGGGTGGGATGGATGTTTAGTTGGGAATTTGTTTTGATTTTGATGGATTTGTAATTTTTACAGTTTTTTATTTGTATTGTTTTTTGTTTTTGGGGTTTCTTTTTTTTTGTTTTCATTGTTTTAAGGTCTTATTTTGTTCTTAAGGGGAGGGGTCAGGGCTGCCGGGGAGTGGGTCCCAGCCAACAAAATGGCTGCGGCATGTTCCACAGGGGGGGATGCGTTGGGACAACCGATCTCAGTGATCTCGGGTAGGAGGAGGAGTTACGCTAAGACCAGATCATGTCATTACAGAGGAGGCAGGTTTAGTCGTTGTCTGAGGACTATCCCTGCCTCCAGGTCTGGTCCTGACCAGATGGATACTAGAATCAGCAAGGGATACCCACATGACCTGAAGGTGCTGCTGTGCAATGCCAGGTCAATGATTCATAAGACCACTGCCATCCATGACCTGATCATGGATGGGGGATTTGACCTGGCATGTGTAACAGAGACTTGGTTGAATGAAGCGGACGGGCCTGTTCTTGCTGCTGCTTGTCCACCAGGTTTCTCTTACGCACAGCAACCCAGGCCTTGTGGGCGGGGAGGGGGGGTTGCAGTGATTTTTAGGAAGTCATTAGTTTGCACCAGGCGTCCTATTGGGAAGACCCAGTTCTCTGAGTGCATGTTCTGGAAGTTGGGCAATAGGGGCAGTACAGGATTCCTTTTGGTGTACCGACCTCCCCGCTGCACCAAGGATTCCCTGCCCGAGCTGCTTCAGGTCGTGGCGGATGTTCTCCTGGAGACACCTAGTTTGGTTGTCCTAGGGGATTTTAATATCCATGCCGACACGACCTTACAAGGGGCCGCTCGGGACTTCATGGAAAGCATGGCCTCCATGGGGCTGTCCCTGAATAAGTTTGGCCCAACCCATAGCCGCAGACATGCCTTGGACTTGGTGTTTACCTCTACGGATGTTGGTGACCTGACACTAACTAAAAGTGAAACAAAAGAAGTGCCATGGTCAGATCACTTCCTGGTGCAACTGGACTTCTCCGTGACCCTTCCCCTCTGCAGGGAGGTGGGACCGATTCGGATGGTCCGCCCCCGCCACTTAATGGATCCAAATGGTTTCCAGAGAGTGGTAGGGGATGCTTTATCCCATGTTGATGGCCTTTCAGCCGATTTCCTGGTGGCCCGCTGGAATGCGGAGTTAACCAGGGCTATTGACTGTTTGGCTCCGAAGCGCCCTCTCCGATTGCATGGAGCCCGGAGAGCCCCGTGGTTTTCCACGGATCTGAGGGCAATGAAACAATCGTTGAGACGGCTAGAGCGCCGGTGGCGGATAACTCATTCCGAAGCTGACCGGACACAGGTTAGAGCTCAATGTCGAGCCTACCAAGTGGCGGTAGCGACGGCGAAGAAGACTTTCTTCACCGCCTCTATTGCATCTGCAGAAAACAGCAGCAGGAGACTTTTTCAGGTGGTCCGCAATTTAGCGGAACCACCTGCTACATCGGGGCCCAGTACGGGCCACATGATCTCCTGCAATGATTTTGCAAAGTTTTTTGCAGATAAATTCGCTCAGATTCGGGAAGAGGTAGACGCCACCGTGGGAGCAGGGCCGGGGCGGGAGAGTGCTAGAGTCCTGTCTAGTCAAATTGCATGGGATCAATTCCAATCTGTTACCTCCGAGGATGTGGACAGGCTGCTTGGACGAGTGAAACCAACCACCTGTCTCCTTGATCCTTGCCCATCCTGGCTTATAAAAGCTAGCCGGGAAGGACTGGGCGATGGGCTTCGTGGGGTGGTGAATGCTTCCCTCCGTGAGGGAGCCTTCCCAGACCCGCTGAAAGAGGCGGTTATCAAACCACTTCTTAAAAAACCATCTTTAGATGCGGCCACGATGGCCAGCTATCGCCCAGTCTCAAATCTTCCATTCTTGGGCAAGGTGATTGAGCGAGTGGTTGCTGAACAACTCCAGGCACGCCTGGAAGAAGCGGACCATTTGGATCCCTTCCAGTCGGGATTCAGGCCTCATCATGGGACTGAAACTGCCTTGGTCGCACTGGTTGATGACCTCCGGCGGGCTAGGGACAAAGGTGAGAGCTGTTTCCTAGTTCTGCTGGATCTCTCAGCGGCGTTTGATACCATCGACCATAACATCCTTCTGGACCGTCTTGAGGGGCTGGGAGCTGGGGGCACTGTCATACAGTGGTTCCGCTCCTTCCTCCTGGGCCGTGTTCAGAAAGTGGTGGTGGGGGATGAGTGTTCAGACCCCTGGGCTCTCACTTGTGGGGTGCCTCAGGGTTCTGTCCTCTCCCCCATGCTTTTCAACATTTACATGCAGCCGCTGGGAGAGATCATCAGGGGGTTTGGGCTGGGTGTTCATCAGTATGCGGATGATACCCAGCTCTACCTCTCTTTCAAATCAGAACCAGTGAAGGCGGTGAAGGTCCTGTGTGAGTGTCTGGAGGCGGTTGGAGGATGGATGGCGGCTAACAGATTGAGATTGAATCCTGACAAGACAGAATTACTGTTTCTGGGGGACAGGAGGCGGGCAGGTGTGGAGGACTCCCTGGTCCTGAATGGGGTAACTGTGCCCCTGAAGGACCAGGTGCGCAGCCTGGGAGTCATTTTGGACTCACAGCTGTCCATGGAGGCACAGGTTAAATCCGTGTCCAGGGCAGCTGTGTACCAGCTCCATCTGGTACGCAGGCTGAGACCCTATCTGCCTGTGGACTGCCTCGCCAGAGTGGTGCATGCTCTGGTTATCTCCCGCTTGGATTACTGCAATGCACTCTACGTGGGGCTACCTTTGAAGGTGACCCGGAAACTACAACTAATCCAGAACGCAGCAGCCAGACTGGTGACAGGGAGCGGCCACCGAGACCATATAACACCGGTCTTGAAAGACCTACATTGGCTCCCAGTACGTTTCCGAGCACAATTCAAAGTGTTGGTGCTGACCTTTAAAGCCCTAAACGGCCTCGGTCCAGTATACCTGAAGGAGCGTCTCCACCCCCATCGTTCTACCCGGACACTGAGGTCCAGCACCAAGGGCCTTCTGGCGGTTCCCTCACTGCGAGAAGCCAAGTTACAGGGAACCAGGCAGAGGGCCTTCTCGGTAGTGGCGCCCTCCTTGTGGAATGCCCTCCCACCAGATGTCAAAGAGAACAACAACTACCAGACTTTTAGAAGACATCTGAAGGCAGCCCTGTTCAGGGATGCTTTTAATGTTTGATGTATCATAGTATTTTAATATTCTTTTGGAAGCCGCCCAGAGTGTCTGGGGAGGCCCAGCCAGATGGGCGGGGTATAAATAATAAATTATTATTATTATTATTATTATTATTATTATTATTATTATTATTATTAGTTGCCCTTTTCTGCTACTCCAACAATGGAGGAAGTCAAAGAGAGAGCGTATGGTAGCATGCCTTGTCCTTTTGTTACCTGAACAGGTAAGGTCATGCCCACCTGTAGTCACATGCAAAGGAAGGATGCTCCAGCCAGGAAGAAACAGGAAGTTTTTGACTGGCTAGACCAAACATTCTCCCACATGTCCACTCTAGGAAAACAAGGAGTGTTGTGTTTGGCCGCTCTCCGTGGATTACATCCCACAATTTTGAAGCAGAAGTTGGCTGGTCATCTGCCAGAGATGCTTCAGTTGTGATTCCTGCTTCAGTTGCTTCAGTTGTGATTCCCTTGGGGTCCCTTCCACCTCTACAAATCTATGATTTTATGAATACCACCATGAGGCTTTAAGGTGAAGAGTCAGAAAGAAATCTATAGTCAGACAGAGCTTCCTGTACTCCAAAGAGATGGCTCAGCAAGCTCACCTCCTGCCCAGAAACCTCACCTGGAACTCAGCCCTCAGTTCCATGGAAAGTATTTAATGGGCTTCGTTTGGCTCTTGCATAGCTGGGCTTTGTTTCCTTCCAGCAATGCTTTTTAGTTGTGCATCTGGGTCCCTTCCTAGAATTTGCTGACCTGGTGACTGGGCTGCTTGCCGGGGTCACTTCCAGATTACATTAGTCTAACGTGCTCAACAAGGGGCTGCCTTCGAAAGCTATGTGGGCACAGCAGTTGCTTGGGAAGTCATGGACCGAGTCCCGTCGCCAAGAGCAAATAAGACCTGCTCTTTAGATCTCAGGTGGTTTTCAAGTGCAATTCAAGAGGCTTGCTTTGAGCTTGAAAGCCCCAGACCTGGAGAGCCACTTTGTCCCAGATGCACCTGCCCAGGTGAGCCGCTGGACTTGTTCTGCTGCCATTGGAGACCAGGCGGGTGGTCAGAAGACGCTGGAGTTTTCTGCTAAGTGCCTCCAGATGGTGACATTCTCTCCTAGATCGTGACATTCCCTTTGCAGGGAGTTTTTGTCTGAAACTGCCCCTCTTGTGCTTCAAGATGTGAAATAATAATAATAATAATAATAATAATAATAATAATAATAATAATTTATTTGTACCCCGCCCATCTGGCTGGGTTTCCCCAGCCACTCTGGGCAGCTTCCACAAATACCAAAAATACACTAATATGTCATACATTAAAAACTTCCCTGAACAGGGCTGCCTTAAGATGTCTTCTGAATGTCAGGTAGTTATTTATCTCTGACATCTGATGGGAGGGCGTTCCACAGGGTGGGTGCCACCACCAAGAAGGCCCTCTTCCTGGTTCCCTGTAGCTTTGCTTCTCGCAATGAGGGAACCACCAGAAGGCCCTCGGACCTGGACCTCAGTGTCCGGGCAGAACGATGGGGGTGGAGACACTCCTTCAGGTATACTGGGCCGAGACCGTTTAGTGCTTTAAAGGTCAACACTAATAATAATAATAACAAAGCCCCTCTTTTAAATAAACATTAGAGGAGGATTTCCCTATGCTTGTTTGCTTTTTGAAATCCTCTGCAAACAACGATGACCACAGCATCCAAGGAGAACAGGCCCAGACTGGGGGACGCATTCTGCGTGCGCTGTGCCGCTTCCCTTCCTCCTCCCTCCTCCTCCCTCCTTCGTCCGCCCTCATCTTCCACGTCTCCGTCTCGGTGTGGCGCTTGTTTTGCCTGTTTGGTCTGCCTGTTTTTGTTTCCTCTCCTCCATGTCTTTTGTGCTGCGGATGAATAATCATATTCTGGCACGTGCCCTCAAATAACTGCGTGTATAATTATGATTTGGTTCTGCTGAGTGCAGTTTATGGGATAATTGCTACAAGTCAGCACAGAAAATAACCTCATACATAAATTACGGAACCAGAGCAAGAGCGCCATTAGCATTTACACCAGGGAGAAAATGCAGCAGCTGAGCAGAGCCCATCTGAAAACAGGCCCCTGGCAGGATCCAGCACCTGCATTGCGTTGGAACGGTTCCGTTGCCTCTTCCTCTCCTCTCTTTCCTTTCCCCGACTCCGCTCCTCCCCAAACCCTCCCCAAACCCAAGAGCTACACTGCAGGAAGGGTGTTGTGTGCCTTCTCATGTGCACCCAGGGTGTCATCATCATTCTGAAGATACCTGAAGCATATTCACAGCAACACCCTCAGTGCCAGGATCCATAGGAACTGCAGCTTCCCAGGGTTCCTGGATCATCCCTGGGAAATTGCACTTCCCAGAAGCCCAAATGCTGCTGCTCCCGCCTAATGGAAACAGAAATCCAGGTTCCCTGTGCTACAAAAAACAAAATAATAAAAATAAAAATAAAAATGGTGCAGCCCACCTGTCTTTGCTGCTGCTGAAGTGTCAGGGAAAGGATGTCTCCTGTGGGATTGTTTCCTGAATTTGTATCGCCACTTAAATGCAGCCTCTGGCTTCTAAGGAAAAAAAAAAATCTTATAAAGAATCTGTTTGCCGTTTGAAAGCATTGCTGTGGCACAGAATCAGAAGTGCAGTGCAGGAAATAATAAAGGCACTCAAGGATCTACCAAACAGTGAGCAGCAGGTTGGGTCTGCAAATGTGCTGTGCATGAGGAAGAATTGATTTAGAGCGCCAGGAGAGCGACATCTGCAGCCTCCGGGCGCTTGGCGGAGAAGCAGGCAGAAACCAGACTCAGCTGGGCAGAAGCTCAGCATCCAGTGCAAAGGAGGCTACGCTGCCAGGAGGAGCGTAAGAACCTGAGAAGAAGCCTGTAGGTGGGTCGGGCCAAAGGGGGGTCCTCTAGTCCAGAAGCCCCTTCTCACAGATGCCTGCGGGAAACCCGCAAGCCGGGTTTGAGCACAAGAGGAGTTAAAGGGGAGGCTTTGAAACCATACTGGACCCTGCCTAGCTTTGCAAATGTGCCAGCAGTTTTATAGCTGCACCGCTAGCTTGACAGGAGCCCTGCTCCTCTTCCACAAGGAACCTGTCCAGGTTTAAGCCGGGATAACAACAACACCAACCAAAACAACAACAACAATTTATTATTTCTTCCCCGCCCATCTGGCTGGGTTTCCCCAGCCACTCTGGGCGGCTTCCAACAAAAGATTAAAAATGCATTAAAACATCAGTCATTAAAAGCTTCCCTAAACAGGGTTGTCTTCAGATGTTTTCTAAATGCCATATAGTTGTTTATTTCCCTGACATCTGGTGGGAGGGCGTTCCACAGGGCAGGTGCCACTACTGAGAAGGCCCTCTGCCTGGTTCCCTGTAACTTGGCTTCTCACAGGGAGGGAACCGCTAGAAGACCCTTGGAGCTGGACCTCAGTGTCTGGGTAGAATGATGGGGGTGGAGACACTCCTTCAGTTATATTGGGCTGAGGCAACACCTTGGGGACACAGGTGGCACTGTGGGTTAAACCACAGAGTCTAGGGCTTGCCAATCAGAAGGTCGGCAATTCGAATCCCCACGACGGGGTGAGCTCCCATTGCTCGGTCCCTGCTCCTGCCAACCTAGCAGTTCGAAAGCACGTCAAAGTGCAAGTAGATCAATAGGTACCGCTCCGGCAGGAAGGTAAACGGTGTTTCCGTGCGCTGCTCTGGTTCACCAGAAGCGGCTTAGTCCTGCTGGCCACATGACCCGGAAGCTGTACGCCGGCTCCCTCGGCCAGTAAAGCGAGATGAGTGCCTCAACCCCAGTGTCGGCCACAACTGGACCTAATGGTCACGGGTCCCTTTAACTTTACCTACCAACACCTTGAATTGTGCTTGGAAACATATTGGGAGCCAATGTAGGTCTTTCAAGACTGGTGTTATGTGGTCTCGGCGGCCGCTCCCAGTCACCAGTCTAGGATGGGGTTAATTGCATGGACCTCCATCCTTCTTCTTCTTCTTCTTCTTCTTCTTCTTCTTCTTCTTCTTCTTCTTCTTCTTTGCAGTCTTAACATACCAGAGACCCTACAAGTGAAGCCATTAACTGGCACAGGAAGGCGAAAACCAGAAGAACCCACAGGAGGAGCAGGAGATGTCTGCTGCTGGTGTGTTTCGGCGTTCAGGTGTTTTAGAACCTCCTTCCTGGGGACTTGATGGTGATCTGTACGGATGGTTGGCTTTGAGAGCTCAGCATGGGCTGGAGTTTGAGGTCTGTTAACTTTGCGACAAGGTCAGGGAGAGCAGAGCAGCAGGCGGAGGGCAAAGTGGGTCACGTCCCCCAGGGTCAGCTATGCACACCTCTGCCTGCCCCCCAGGACCTGAAATGGGGCTGCCAGCTCAGAGACGCTCAGGCTGGATGGCCGCCTGCAGGGGGCTAAAAGCAGAGAAGGTGAAAGAGAGGACAGAGGCAACCCTGAGCCAACCAGACTTTTTTGAAGGCATCTGAAGGCAGCCATGTTTAGGGAAGCTTTTAATGTTTAACAGACTATTGTATTTTAATATTTTGTTGGAAGCCGCCCGGAGTATGGGCGGGGTATTAATAATAAAATATTATTCTTATTATTAAGCGGAGTGGTCTGCAAGGGCCAGCGCCTGACCTTTGCTTGGAGGGAGGGGGCCGATCCGGCTGCAGGAGCTGGTCTGGAGCAGAGGAGAGAGATGTTCAGAAGGCTGCTCCACAGCTGATCAGATTTTACCGTCAGAAAGCACAGGAGCCAGTGTGGTGTAGTGGTTAAGAGCGGTGGACTCGTAATCTGGTGAGTCGGGTTCGCTTCCCCGCTCCTCCACCTGCAGCTGCTGGGTGACCTTGGGCCAGTCACACTTCTCTGAAGTCTCTCAGCCTCACTCACCTCACAGAGGGAGGAAGGGAAAGGAGAATGTTAGCCACTTTGAGACTCCTTAGGGTAGTGATAAAGCGGGATATCAAATCCAAACTACTACTACTCCTTCTTCTTCTTCTTCTTCTTCTTCTTCTTCTTCTTCTTCTTCTTCTTCTTCTTCTGTAGCAGAGGGGATCCAAGTCACAAGAAAGGATTCCAGCTAAACCTGAGGAAGAACTTTCTGACAGTAGGAGCTGTTCGACAGTGGAATGAACTCTCTCAGAAGATGGTGGACTCTCCTCCCTTGGAGGTCTTAAAGCAGAGGTTGGACGGCCACCTGTTGTGAGATGCCTGCCTTGCAGGGGGTCGGACTAGATGATCCTTAGGTTCCCTTCCAACCCTGCAACTTTCTGATGGTCCTGAGCTTCCTTGGACATTTTTGCAAATGCTCTTCTGTCGCCTTCAGCTGATTTCTCTACATGCTCTATGCAACCATCTCCCTGCATCTCTCTGTTATCTATCTGTTGCACTGGTGGGTGGGAGAAGAACCCTCCAACATTCAAATTTTGAAATATTGTTTCATTGAATTATGGTTTCATTGAATTATGGTTTTGATTTATGGGCTACTCTTAAAATGAGGCTGCGTTTTAAATTGTATTTTAACCTTTACTTTAATAAACTGGTTCCCCCACATTATGTTTTATTGTAATTTTATTGGTGTTAGCTGCCCTGAGCCCGGCTCTGGCTGGGGGAGGGCGAGGTATTAAAAAAAAGTATTATTATTATTATTATTATTATTATTATTATTATTATTTTCCAAATCTAGGTCCTGGGCAGAGAGAGCCATTGCTGAAGAATTGTTTCCCACTACCTGACACATGAAGCTGTAGAGGAGAGGCTTGGTGTGTGTGTGTGTGTTTTCTGGGTGGGGGGGGGGCATTCAAGTTAACTGTCCTCATCTTTATTAAGTGTTCCACCTGTTTAAGCACACCAGGACAGCTCTCAAAATAGAGGATGTGACTCACAGATTGCCGGTTTATCTGCTGCAATGGAGCCATTTCTCTTAAAGTGACAGCTGGATCTCTCTAATAACGCAGAGAAAGCTCTCTGGGGAATACGCTGAGAAGGGCTCTGCTTTTTGTCTGCCGTTAACTGCACACACACAACCTCGCACAACTCTCTGCCTCAGAACTAGCATGAGAAATGTACTGCAGGTTTCCAGATCTGGGTATTCATTTAATACACAGTGTACTGGAAGAAGTAAAGATCACCAGTGTGGAAGCAATGGTTCTTCAACATCAACTTCATTGGACTGGTCATGTTGTGCGGATGCCTGATGATTGTCTTCCAAAGCAACTACTCTATTCTGAACTTTAAAATGGAAAGCGTAATGCTGGTGGTCAACAAAAGAGGTGCAAAGACTGTCTCAAGGCAAATCTAAAAAAATGTAGTGTAAACACTGACAACTGGGGAACACTGGCCTGCGAGCACTGCATTTGGAAAACAACCTTTACCAAAAGTGTCATGGGCTTTGAAGATGCTCAAACTCAGGACGCAAGGGAGAAACGTGCTAAGAGGAAGGCATGTTTGGCAAATCCACACCGTGATCAATTCCCACCCAGAAACCCATGTCCCCGCTGTGGAAGGACGTGTGGGTCCAGAATTGGCCTCCACAGTCACTTATGGGCTCACTTTCAAAACTGTGTTTTTGGAAGACAATCTTACTTGGCTATGAGGGATCACCAAAGAAGAAGATTGATCCCTCATCTTGTGAATCATAGAATTGATTGGTTGATAGATAGATAGATAGATGATAGAGTTCACTTATATTCTGCTTTCCCCCAATGAGCCTGTGCCCAAAGCGGCTCACAGGAAACAAGCAAAACATTGAAATGCAGAGCTATGGGAATGCAAATATACAAAAGGCAGAGCATCTGAATAAACTAAAATATGTCAGAAACAAACAATTCAGCAGGCACAGAATAAATTCAATGGTACGAGAAGCAGGCAATCTAGGCCAAATTACACAAATACAAAGCAAAAGAAAAAAAAACAAGTGTTAACAAACAATAATGTTTCTTTTATTTTCAATTTATTTCCTAATGGTGATCCCAGCATAGAACTTGTCTTTTTCACAGCCAATGCACACTATGTGGACATCGTCACTGAGTTATCCACTACAACCCCTAGGTCTCACTCCTGGTCGGCCCCTGCCATTTCAGACCCTGTGAAAGTTTATTTAAAATTAAGATATTTTTGTCCCAATGTACATCACTTTATATTTATTTACACTGGATTGTATTTGCCATTTTGCTACCTTTTCACTCCATTTGGAGAGGTCACTGAATCATGGAAGGGACACCAAGGGTCATACAGTCCAGCCCCAGCAATGCAGGAGATTGTCCATAGAGGTCCAAATTGCCATAGCCAAGTTTGGTGATGATTGACAGCTGTAAATCTGAGTGCCCACCTCTGAGCCACTTAGCTGGAAACCAACCTGATACTGTTTTTCACTGAAGAGTTTCTTGTTTTATTTCATTCTTTGCAATCAAGCGGTGTGTAAATTTGATGGGAAAAATAAGTAAACCTGCCCGGGAAGGTTGGATTGCAAAGGGAAGGTGGTGGTGGAGGGAGGGGGGAGGATGAGAGTCTAAGCAGGACCCCCTCCTCTTCCTCCCTGCCCCAGTGACCTCGCCTGAAGTTGCTTCTTCTTTTATTGATCCCTTAACCCCACCACAAAAAAGTGCAAACATAACAGGAAGAAAGGAAACAAAGGATCAAAAATGGAAGCCATCAAGTGTCGCAGCTTGGAAAGTCAAAAGTGCAGCAGAGACAGATCTCCAAAGGGATGGCAAAGTATTAACCCCTGCAAAGATCCCCTTTGCAAATGGTAAAGATTTTTTAACAATGAAAATATTCTTGGCCTGTAAGTGCATTTTTGAAAGTCGAGGTTCTCTGCAGTCTTAAATGAGGCAGGCATTTTGCATGTGCAAGTGGTACTACCTGCCTCCAGATTTGTCTGAGAAATTGTTTGTTTATACCAGGCAAACGAAGGCCCGGGGGCCAGATCCGGCTCAATTGCCTTCTCAATCCGGCCCACGGATGGTCCAGGAATCAGCGTGTTTTTACATCCTTTTATTTAAAATGCATCTCTGGGTTATTTGTGGGGTCTGCCTGGTGTTTTTACATGAGTGGGATGTGTGCTTTGATTTCAAATGCACCTCTGGGTTATTTGTGAGGCATAGGAATTCGTTCATTTTTTTCTTCCAAAATATAGTCTGGCCCCCCACAAGGTCTGAGGGATAGTAGACCGGCCGCCTGCTGAAAAAGGTTGCTGACCCCTGGTTTATATTCCGACAGGATGTGTCAGGGGTGCCCATAGCTGTCAACTTTTCCCTTTCTTGCGAGGAATCCTATTCGGAATAAGGGGATTTCGCTTTAAAAAAGGGAAACGTTGACAGCTATGGGGGTGCCGGGAGAAGGGTGGGGTACCTCTGGTGGGGGGACACGTCATGCTCCTTCTGCAGTACTCTGTCCACCTTTGATCCCCACCCTGCTCTCTCTTGTGGCTCCTAGAAGCTGTCAGCAGGTGACAGCGGCCACAATCTCAGGAAACGGCTTCGAGTGGTGGACTGAACCAGGGGAGGGGAGCTGATGGGTCTCAACCCCTCAGTGAGTTTGGGGCTTCCCCTGCATGCGAAAGCAGGTTCTGGAGGATGGAGTGGAGGAGACCAAGAGGAGGTCCAATGGTCAAGAAGGAAGTTTCTGCCCATGATGTAGAGGGAGTGGAGTAGCGTGGGTTGTCAGCACCTGGGGCAAGGCAAGTAATTTGCGCCCCCTAACCCTAACCCCCAGATGTTGCGCCCGGTGCGGCTGGCTCCCCCTGCACCCCCCACGCTACGCCACTGTGTAGAGGGAATTCATGGGGATCATGCATCTGTGGGGAGAGACTCCATCAGGCAAGGCCTCCTTCCACCATCCTTGCCTCACACTCCAGTCTCTGCTTCTCCATTTGTATTGTATTATTTTATGTACTGTGGCTTGCCGTTGTTTTATTGATTATAGTTTAGAAATTATTTATTGTAACTGTTGAATGGATTTCTGTTTCACTTTTATATGTTGATACTACTCTAATAATTGTTGAATGTTACTTTTTGATGTAGGTTACTTATTAAGTTTTGTTTTATTATCACATTTTTGTATTGTATTAGATTGTTATAGGATGTACATTTTTTGTTTTTTCAGCTTGTAAACCGCCTTGAGTATTTTAAGATAAAAAGACGGTATAATAATAATAATAATAATAATAATAATCTGGGAAGGTAACCCGTCTAGTAGAACGAAAATTCTGATCCTAAACCTTGTGGGATAAATTTGGGAGAAGAAAAGGCTAAGAAGTGAATCCTATAGAAATTCAGAATGGAGTCCCTAAGGCGGTTGGATGGTGCCTTGTACACCTCTTTCCAGCAACTCTTCCCGCCAAGCTGGTGCCAAACATCTGGCTCTGTTTTCCTTTGGACCCCATCAGTGAGGCTGAGAGGGGGGTCTTGTCGTCTGGGCAGCCCAGGCTTGTGCCCCAGACAGGTCACTTTGGTGCTGCTAACACAGAGGTTGACTTCACCCCATTATCTCTTGAGACAGACGGAGGTCAATATCTCTGACAGGGTCTTACAAATAAAAATAAGAACAGCTCAAAACCTTGGGGGGGGGGGCAATCATAAAAACAGGCAGGTACCAGCCCTTTCATTAAAAATGGTCAGTTCCCAAAAGTTTCTTGGAACAAGAAGGACAATGTCAGACAGGCTGGTAGGAGGAATGGTCATTTGAGCTCTGCTCTTTAGATTCTGTTAGTTTGTGAGGTATCTTTACAAAAAGGGCAAATTGCCAAATCCTCAAATGCTTTGGAAGAGCAAGCAGGTTGCAATGTGTGGGAGAGTCCATCGCCTTGAGGGCGTGCTGTGTATTTCCAGGTCTCCAGAAAGCTCTCCCAAAGCCCAGCAACATTTGCCTGTTTAGTTGAGAAAGGGTAACTTTCCCACAAAGGTCCGTATAGTAAAAGCTATGGTTTTCCCAGTAGTGATGTATGGAAGTGAGAGCTGGACCATAAAGAAGGCAGATCGCCGAAGAATTGATTCCTTTGAATTATGGTGCTGGAGGAGACTCTTGAGAGTCCCATGGACTGCAAGAAGATCAAACCTCTCCATTCTGAAGGAAATCAGCCCTGAGTGCTCACTGGAAGGACAGATTGTGAAGCTGAGGCTCCAAGACTTTGGCCACCTCATGAGAAGAGAAGACTCCCTGGAAAAGACCCTGATGTTGGGAAAGATGGAGGGCACAAGGAGAAGGGGATGACAGAGGACGAGATGGTTGGATAGTGTCTTCGAAGCTACAAACATGAGTCTGACCAAACTGCGGGAGGCAGTGGAAGACAGGAGGGCCTGGTGTGCTCTGGTCCATGGGGTCACGAAGAGGCGGACACGACTAAACGACTAAACAACAACAACAACTTTCCCACAAAGTCTCCCCCAAAGTGGGGAGCGATAAATAGAAGCTGTAAAAAACCCATAAAAGCAGAACTGAAATGTGACGATAAAAATTCTTCACTAAAAAGCAGCCGAGCCCAAAAATTAACAGCCAGATGGGAGAGTCACCCTGGAAGGGCCATAAACTCAGCAGTAAAACAAGGGAGTTCAGAGGATCTGGTCCAAGGGGTTTGCCAAGAGCCGGGCTGGAGAGAAAGTGCCCAAGGGGTCCTCTCGTGGTCAGTGCCAGGCCAGCAGCCCTGAGCCCTGAAGCCACAGGAGCCTGGCAAGACCTCTCTCCTTTTCTGTCCCTGGTGGAAGCCTTGCCAACAAATTATCCTTAAGGTCCATGCATTGTCCTGAGCTATAAGTCCCTGAGATCACCTCAGCTTCTTGCCAGAGTGGTGCATGCTCTGGTTATCTCCCGCTTGGACTACTTCCATGTGCTCTACGTGGGGCTACCTTTGAAGGTGACATGGAAACTGCAATCCAGAATGCGGCAGCCAGACTGGTGACTGGGAGCGGCCGCCAAGACCACATAACACCGGTCTTGAAAGACCTACATTGGCTCCCAGTTCATTTCTGGGCACAATTCAAAGTGTTGGTGCTTTAAAGCCCTAAACAGCCTCGGCCCAGTAGACCTGAAGGAGCGTCTCCATCCCCATCGTTCAACCCAGACACTGAGATCCAGCTCTGAGGGCTTTCTGGCGGTTCCCTCATTGCAAGAAGCCAAGTTACAGGGAACCAGGCAGAGGGCCTTCTTGGTGGTGGGGCCCGCCCTGTGGAATGCTTTCCCTTCAGATGTCAAAGAGAAAAACAACTACCAGACTTTTATAAGACATCTGAAGGCAGCCCTGTTCACGGAAGCTTTTAATGTTTGATGTATTACAGTATTTTAATATTTTTTTGGAAGCCGCCCAGAGTGGCTGGGGAGGTCCAGCCAGATGGGCAGGGTATAAATAAATAAATTATTATTATTATTATTATTATTATTATTATTATTATTATTGTTATTAAATTAAGCGTAATATGAGAACTGAAGGCCTTTCCATGAAGCTGAAGAATCAGGGTGGATGAACCAATGGATTCAAGTTGCAAGAAGGGAGATTTCAACTAAACTTCAGGAAGAACTTTCTGATGGCAAGAGATATTTGACAGTGGGGCAGACTCCCACAAGAGGTGGTGGGCTCTCCTTTGTTGGAGGCTTTGAAGCAGAGGTTGGATGGCCATCTCTTAGGGATGCTTGAGCTGAGATTCCTGCATTGCATGACCCTGGACTACATGACCCTGGGGGGTCCCTTCCAACACTGCAGTTCCATGATTCTTTGGCTGAAAGTGCTTCTTCTCACAGTGTAGAAGAGGAGAGGGCTACTGAGGGCTACTAGCCATGGTGCCCATGTTCTACCTTCACAGTTGGAGGCAGCCATGCTTCTGAATGCCAGCTGTTGGAAACCACAGGAGGTGCTCAGATCCTGCTTTCTGCCTGCCCATCGGGGCCCCTGGTTGGCCCCCGTCCTCATCCAGCAGGTCTTGTGTTCTGTCTGCTTCATTCACCCTATCTCAGTATTTCCAATGACCTTGCATGATGAACGTTGTCAAACTGAAAGCTGCACCACCAGCTGTAGATGGAGGGGGGAGGAGGCTGTTTTGTCCACAGATTAAACATTTTAAACTGATTAATCACATGTGTTTTAACCACTTGCTTTATAATTGGCAATTACCAAAACTTTAAAATATGCTCCCTTTGGGGGATGTTATGTGAGAGCTTGCAATCCGGTGAAGAGAAGCTACCGTTCCCTGCTAGAAGGAAAGGCTGTTTTTCATTTTGCACAACCGTTCCTGTAATACCGCCATAGCATAATGGCTTGGCTGTTGCTGTTTTATTGTTATTAATAATTTTATTTATTTGATTTACTAGCTGTCCTTTACCCCGAGATCCCCTAGCAGAACACAACAATTCAAAACACAACATTAAAACAGTATGAAGAAAATTACAACCACAAGAAGAGGGTGAGACCCAAAATATACATCTCAGTGTCAAAGCTCAAGATAAAGAGGTGCAAAGGGCCAATCAACGAGCAAGAAATAGAAGAATTCATCAGAAAATACGGTTTACCAAAAATCTCAGAACAAAGTAAAAGGATCTTAAATGAGGAAATAACAGAACAAGAAATAGAGGGTGCCATTCAAAATATGAAATTGGGAAAATCACCAGGACCAGATGGCCTGACGGCCAAATACTACAAAATGTTGAAAGAATGGCTGACACAACCATTGAAGGAAGTTTGCAACGAAATTTTGAAGGGGAAAAAGGCACCTGAATCGTGGAAAGAGGCTTTCATCTCACTTATACCGAAAACAGAGACTGAGAAGAACCAGGTTAAAAACTACCGCCCTATATCTTTACTCAATGTGGATTACAAAATTTTTGCAGACATTTTGGCAAAAAGATTGAAAAGAGTTTTAGCAGAAGAGATTCATAAGGACCAAACAGGCTTTCTCCCAGGTAGACATATGTCAGACAATGTGAGAAACATTATAGATATTTTGGAGCTGCTGGATGTTGACATTAATAGGAAAGCAGTTTTGATTTTTGTGGATGCGGAGAAAGCCTTTGACAACATTTGTTGGACTTTTATGAAAAAGAATCTCCAAGGGATGGGGGTAGGCCAAGGTTTTGAAAACGGTATAGGTGCAATATATTCTCAACAAAAGGCCAAATTAATTGTAAATAATGTGGTAACAGAAGAAATACCTATAGAAAAAGGTACACGACAGGGTTGCCCAATATCCCCTTTGCTTTTTATATCAGTCCTGGAGGTATTGTTAAACATGATTAGAAAGGACCAGTTGGTTAAAGGAGTTCAGGTCGGAGTTAGACATTATAAATTAAGAGCATTTGCAGATGATCTAGTATTGACTTTGCAACAGCCAGATACTAGTACTAAAAGAGTATTAGAATTAATTGATATATTTGGTCGAGTAGCAGGTTTTAAATTGAATAGACAAAAAACGAAAGTGTTGGAAAAAAATTTAACAATGGAAGAAAGAGAGAGTTTTCAGAATGAAACAGGCTTGGAGATAACAAAAAGGGTAAAATACCTGGGGGTAAACTTAACATCCAAGAATGTGAACTTATTTAAGGACAATTATGAAAAATGTTGGTCAGAAGTTAAAAAAGATCTGGAAATATGGTCAAGGCTGAAACTTTCCTTGCTAGGCCGAATCGCTACTATTAAGATGAATGTATTGCCTAGAATGTTGTTTTTATTCCAGACGTTGCAGATTGTGGACAAGATGGAATGCTTCAAGAAGTGGCAGAAAGATATATCAAAATTTGTCTGGCAGGGCAAAAAGCCCAGAATTAAATTTAAGATTTTAACTGACGCAAAGGATAGAGGGGGGTTTGCCCTGCCGGACTTAAGACTTTATTATGAATCAGCAGCTTTCTGCTGGTTGAAACACTGGCTACTTCTTGAGAATACTGACATTTTGGATCTGGAAGGGTACGATAATAGTTTTGGTTGGCATGCATACTTATGGTACGACAAGGTAAAGGTGTATAAAAGCTTTAAAAACCATATTGTAAGGAAAGCATTGTATAACGTTTGGATTAGATACAAAGATTTGTTGGAAAGTAAAACCCCTAGGTGGGTGTCACCAATGGAAGCTAGGGAAGTAAAAAAGCTTAATATGGATTCTAAATGGCCAAAATATCATGAGATTTTAGAATACGATGGTGAAAGGGTGAAACTTCAGAGTTATGAGAAACTAAAGCCTAAGGTCCGAGATTGGTTGCACTACCATCAAATAAATGAGACGTTTAAACAGGACAGGAAAATAGGATTTCAGAAAGAGAAGTCAAAATTAGAAACAGAATTGTTGGAACCCAATACTAAGAACTTATCAAAAATGTATAACTTGCTGCTAAAATGGAATACACAGGATGAAACGGTGAAATCAGCTATGATTAAATGGGCACAAGATATCGGTCATGATATTATGTTTGCTGACTGGGAACAGTTATGGACCACCGGTATTAAATTTACTGCATGTAATGCATTAAGAGAAAATATTATGAAAATGATCTACCGGTGGTACATGACCCCAGTCAAGCTTGCAAAAATTTATCATTTGCCTAATAATAAGTGTTGGAAATGTAATGAGACTGAAGGCACTTTCTACCACCTTTGGTGGACCTGCCCAAAGGTTAAAGCTTTCTGGGAAATGATCTATAATGAAATTAAGAAGGTCCTTAAGTGGACTTTTCCTAAGAAACCAGAGGCTTTCCTCTTGGGCATGGTGGGCCAAGCGGTGTCAAGGAAGGATAGGACTTTCTTTATGTATGCCACTACAGCAGCAAGAATTCTACTGGCAAAGTATTGGAAGACGCAAGAACTACCTACTCTGGAAGAATGGCAAACAAAGGTGATTGACTTTATGGGACTGGCCGAGATGACGGGCAGAATCCGGGACCAGGGGAAAGAGACAATGGAAGAGGACTGGAAGAACTTCAAAATATATCTTAAAAATAATTGCAAAATTGAGGAATGTTAGGATGTCAGGGGGTAAGAAGTAAAGAATTGCAGCAGTAAACAAAAAAACTTAAGAAACTTTTACGAAAGGGAACTAAGACAATGGACTTAAGGGTTGCTAAAGAATTATTAAACAAGGATGCAGGGATGGGGAGGTATGGGGAAGTCAAAGAAAGAAGGGTAAGAACCGATGAGTATGATGTGATACTGTTTTATATTGTTCTTTATTATATGTGTGGAAATTAATAAAAATTATTATAAAAAAAATAAAAAAAAATAAAACAAGATAAAGAGGTGCAGCTTTAGCATGCAACAGAAACTAAACTTAAGGTGCCAGATTTACCTCTGTGGGGAAGGCGTTCCACAGCTTAGGGGCCACCACAGAGAAGGCTCTCTCCCCCGGGCTGCCACCCCTTGAAGCCTCTGAGGGCAGATGGTCTACCAAGAGGGTAGCACCCAAGAGGGTCTGTAGGGAAGGAGGAGGTTTTTCAGATATTTGGGGCTTGAGTTATTCAGGGCTTCAAACACCAGAATGAACACCTTGATTCTATAGGCCTGGAAACGATGCCTTATGAGGAATGGCTAAGGGAGCTGGGCATGTTTAGCCTGGAGAAGAGGAGGTTAAGGGGTGATATGATAGCCATGTTCAAATATATAAAAGGATGTCACATAGAGGAGGGAGAAAGGTTGTTTTCTGCTGCTCCAGAGAAGTGGACACGGAGCAATGGATCCAAACTACAAGAAAGAAGATTCCACCTAAACATTAGGAAGAACTTCCTGACAGTAAGAGCTGTTTGACAGTGGAATTTGCTGCCAAGGAGTGTGGTGGAGTCTCCTTCTTTGGAGGTCTTTAAGCAGAGGCTTGACAACCATATGTCAGGAGTGCTCTGATGGTGTTTCCTGCTTGGCAGGGGGTTGGACTCAATGGCCCTTGGGGTCTCTTCCAACTCTATGATTCTATGATTCTAAATGGGAACTGGCAACCAGCACAGCTGTTTTAAAACAGGGCTTATGTGTGATCCAAATGCAACCCCAGTCACGAATCTTGCAACCTGTTAGCATTTCACTCCTCCGTTGCTGGATGTGTGATTGTTACATCACATGTCTGTGTTTACTTTCTAGGCTTGGAAAGTATGAGAATGGAAGTCAGTCTTATCTCTCTTCCGCTGTGCTGTGCTTTTCTCCTTTTATTTCTCTCTCTCTTGGAGAAGATGTGAGAGGATGCCATGATTGCTTTATCCTGTATATATTGCTTAATAAATGCTTAGAATGCACACACTCATGCTCCACAATCATTTCTGCCATACTCTGCTGAGTGAGTGTGCACATGTCTTTTGATATGTGTTGCTGGTGCGCACTGGGACTGAAGATTTGTGAACGTTGGGACACCCGGAGAGGCTGTGTGTGCCTCCCAGGCGTGTTCCGACAGGACAAATTGAAGTTTCCGAGTTGTCTTCAAGGGCAACCCCATGTAGAGCACATTGCAGTAATCCAGTCTGCAAGTCACTAGGGCCTGGAGTACTATGGTCAAACCATCTCTGTCTGACAGGGGTTATAGTTGGTGAAGCCGCTGGAGCTAGAAAACGGTGCTCCTGGCCACTGTGACCATCCGACCCTTCAGTAGATTCAAGTTACATTAAAGGAGAGTCTAACTAAACATTAGGAAGAACACACAGCCAAACATTAGGAAGAACTTCCCATCTTACCTGACGCTAAGAGCTGTTCGGCAGTGAAACGGTCTTCCTCGGAGGGTGGTAGACTCTCCTCCACTGCAAGTTTTTAAGCAGAGGTTTTGATGGTCATCTGCCATGGATGCTTCTGCTGAGATTCCTGCATTGCAGGGGCTGGACTACATGACTCAGGGTCCCTTTCAACTCTGCAATTCTGTGGTTCAGAGGCAGTGACAACCCCCAGTTGTGAATCTGCTCCTTCCAGGGGAGGACAACCCCATCCAGGACAGGCCATCTCTCCCCCTCCTGGATGTGATGTCTCCTTGACTCTAGCATTGCCCTGAAAATGTCCCTCTCGGCCAGCAGGTGAACTTGGCACTCCATGCCAAGTTGGCACTGCCTGCTAATATCTATTTCCTTAAGATATTGGCATCTCACCTTTTCCTCCAAGGAGCTTAAGGTGGCCTGGTTCTCCCCCTCCCCTGCCTCATTTAATTCAAAAAACAACCCTCTGAGGTAGTTGAAATAAGTTAAAAAACTGTCCAGTAGCACCTTAGAGACCAACTAAGTTTGTTCTAGGTATAAGCTTTCGTTTGCATGCAAACCTCTTCAGATACCTTCAGATGCACATGAAAGCTTATACCTAGAACAAACTTAGTTGATCTCTAAGGTGCTACTGGACAATTATTATTTTTTTAATTTTTAATTTATTTTGACTTTGTCAGACCAACAGGGCTACCTACCTGACTTCTGAGTTAGGTTGGGCATGTGGGATGCGAAACACAGAGCAGTCAAATACAACATTTCTAGAGTGGACATGTTTGGACCAGCCAGTCAGAACTTCAGGGCTGGCCGCCATCACTCTCTCTTTTCCATCTTGCTTTCATCGAAGAAGCATCAGCTGCTTAGCCTGAGATGCTCTCTTGGCCTCCAGCCAAGAGAGGACAAAGGAACTATCTCCTTATGGGATAGATTCCATGTGTATATATTTTGTAACCTAAGTCTGCCTTCTGGGATCCATCAGTGAACAGAATGTGTGAGTAAACTATTTTTTACCTTTTATACAAGACTGTTGTGTCTATTATTTTTAAGAGGGAATAAAGGGGAATTACCAGGAAACTTATTTTAGAGGCTTAAACAAGCCTGGCAAAGACGTTATCCTCTGTGTAAGTTTAAAAGGGGAATGTTACTCTGCTAAATTGTAGAACTTGTTAACCCAAGTTGGGAAGGATATAATTAAACAATATATCCTCTCCTGCCTCCCTGAACATTCCCACAGGGCTGAGAGAGATTGTGATTGGCCCCCAGGTGAGCTTCACGGCCAAGTGTGGATTTGAACCCTGGTCTCTCCCAGGTCCTTGCCCCACCCTCTAACCACCACCCCACAGCAGCTCACTTGAGCCCATCGGCTATGAAGCAGACATGACGTGTCCCCAGCCTTCGCTCACTTGCTCGTTTTTCTGATTGTGCCTCCACTGCAGGCGAAGGGGGGCTTTTTGCTCAGCTCCTGAAAACACCCACAGAGAATTGTCCTCGGTGATGGTGCACACATGCAGAAATTCAGGGGTCCTGTTTGGGGTTTCTCTTGGGGCATCTGGCTGGTGATCCCGCAGGCTCTTATGTTCTTGTTTCCAGCTGTTATGGAAATGGCAAGCGGGGGCACATCTTTAAAGTTGTTAAATGTTACAAATATTTTTGTGATGGCCTGGGATTCCGATTCAGAGGCTGAACCAGAGGAATCCCAGCCTGCACAGGAGTCCCCGCCTCCAGGGCCAGCTGAATTGGGGCAGGGCCTTGATGCTGAAGCGCCTGCACCTGTGCCGGATCCTCAGGAGCAGGCACCAGGTGATCCCACTCTGGCTCCAGAGGTGGTTGAGGACTCAGTGCCTACAGGTGAGTCTCCCCCTGGGCCCAGTAACCCTTTAGCCTCTCCTGAACTGCAGAGGCTCAGGGCAGAGAGGCGAAGGGAACTGGTTGCTCCCAGGAGGAGTGCTCGCCTTAAGGCCAAGGGAGGCGGGTCTCCTGGGGGCCGGGACCGCCCCTGGCCTCAGAACAGATAAAGGCCAGTCGGCCCGGTCCCGGGTTGTGGGAGCAACGTCGTTGTTGAGTTCCTGTTCCTGCCCGGACCCAGACCTGACTCTCCAGTGCTCCTGTCCCCGCCTGGCTTCCTGTTTCGGACCTCGCCCCGCTCCTTGTGGACTGATTCCAGGCTAGTGACCCAGGACCGGACTTTGACTACGCCTACGGTAACCTTCCCCCCGGGATCAGCACAATTTTGCTTGAATGTATCCTTTCGACTTGACAACTCAGGGAAGATACCTAGCTTTTACCCCAGGAAGGGCCCAGAGGTGACAATTGCTGAGCTGTTTCTTGGCCAAGGAAGGCCAAAACTCATCACTGGACTTGCCTCAGACTCCAGACATGCAAAGGAAGTTCTATTGTACTTTTGGGTGGTGGGTACTTGAGACATGTTTGCCTCTGCTAATCTTATACTTGGGTGTTGCCCTGACATATCTGTCTCTGCTAATCTTGTGTAACCCTCCCCTTTCTGACTTTAGTGCGCACTGTATCCTGGGATGTGGTGGGAAAGTTTTCAAAGTCAGTGTCGCCCCCTGCTCTGGGTTCATTCCACTGTTTGAACCTGTTGCGCAATAAACTTCGATCTGCGTCCACTGACGGCTGTTTTGCTCCAGTTTGTGGCTGGGACCCCTTCCTTTGCTGACCAAGAGAACCCCCCACGGGCTCTGCCTGACGAGCTGCGTCTCCTGAGTATCCTCTCACCCAGAATTTTCCTCAACACAACGTTGTGTGATCACTGGAGGGGTTGACTCTCTTCTTCTCGCTCTCCCTTCCTGCGACCCCTCAGGCGTTCCTGGCCCCCCCTCTCCCTGCATCTCGGGGGTGGCCCTGGGAGGCGTGCATGGGGGCCTTTGTCAATTGACTCGCTCCTCTCGTCTCCTGTGCGGCCCCGGTGAATGGCTCTGAAGTGCCTCGGAGGAAAATCACCCGTTTCATTTCCAAGTGCTTTCCATGAGATGAATCCCCTTGAAAGCGCTCCAGATGAAGTCCTTCAGAGGGAGGTCACCCCTCTATTTAAATGCATTTACGTTGCGCGTGGTGACTCACAATGGCACGGGAGCTGCTGATTGGCACCATCAGATCTTTGAGGCTCTCACGTCTCCATCCAGCCTGGCGATGGGGATTGTCAAAGCAAACAGACCCCCCCCCCCCCGCCCGGCTCCCCAAGGGAAGGACAGGAGAGAAGGGAGAGGGAGCCGGTGGGGAGAGATCATCCTCACATATTTCCTCCCAGCTTCCATTCTGCTTCCAAACATCTGGATACTTATTTTTTAATTCTTTTTGTACTATTTATATATTTTCAACACATTCGGGAAAAGTTGTGAACAGGAGTTACAAAAAAACAACAACAAAAAAAACACACACACACAACCAAAACTTTGGGAAGAACTTTCTGATGGCAAGAGCTGTTCCCTCGGAAGGTGGTGGGCTCTCCCTCTTTGGAGGTTTTTTCATGGAAGCTGTAGCTGAGATTCCTGGCTTGCAAGGGGTTGGACTAGATGACTCTAGGGGACCCTTCCAACTCTACAACCCTATGATTCTGTAATAAGGCAGCTCAGCTCTGCCTCTACAGTTGGAGGCAGCCATGCTTGTGGAGACCAGTTTCTGGAAACCACACAAGGGTAGAGTTGTGCTTGGGCTTGGATTCTGCTTTCTGGTTTCCCCTGTGAGAACAGGAGGCTGCCCTGGGGGGGGGGGCATTGGCTGGCCCTGCAGGCTTACATGTTACATTTTATTGCATATTTATTGCTGTGCACCACCTTCCTATTTTCCTATGAGTTTATGATATATGATTTCCCAGTAGTGATGTATGGAAGTGAGAGCTGGACCATAAAGAAGGCTGATCGCCGAAGAATGGATGCTTTTGAATTCTGGTGCTGGAGGAGACTCTTGAGAGTCCCTTGGACTGCAAGAAGATCAAACCTCTCCATTCTGAAGGAAATCAGCCCTGAGTGCTCACTGGAAGAACAGATCCTGAAGCTGAGGCTCCAAGACTTTGGCCACCTCATGAGAGGAGAAGACTCCCTGGAAAAGACCCTGATGTTGGGAAAGATGGAGGGTGAAAGGAGAAGGGGATGAGATGGTGGGACAGTGTTCTCAAAGCTAAGAACATGAGTTTGACCAAACTGCAGGAAGCGGTGGAAGACAGGAGTGCCTGGCGTGCTCTGGTCCAGGGGGTCACGAAGAGGCGGACACGACTAAACAACTAAACAACAATAACAACATGATATATGAACATTCTTATGATGATAAATAAAATAGAACAAGCATAATAAAGGAAGCCTAAGCACATAGCCCTATGGGCTCTTTAAAATTGGGGTTTTTAAAGTGTCCTTGTGCCTTGAGTGCAAACTTTAGGGGGGGAAGGAAGGTTACCTGGGACACCAACCAGTTAATAAATAAACCTCAGGTTGAATCCATCTGCAATTCACACCGTATGGCTGAGCTTCTCCTGTCTGGTTAGCTCAGGAAAAGGGTCACACAAGGCGAGAAAAAAGCACCTTCTGATCCTCCATCCTTGACAGCAGGGCAGTATCCTGAACGCTCTGGCAGGCTGGAGCTCTCCAGGCCATGAGGGGGCCCAAAGACCTGGCAGCTGTGGGCAGTGAGGTCTCTTCTGCATCACCACAACAGGAGGCGCATTGTTGCAGAAGCCACATCCCGTGGATAATGCGAAGCAACATTCTTGGAAGCCGCAAGCCTGGAGTGCTGACCTGACGCGATGGAGGCTCTGGCTCATTTCCGCTAATTGCCGTCCTCGCCAGGCGCCACCTGCCCAATCGCCCCTGGAAAACTGGCCCTTCTTATCTCCACACAGCATCTGGCTCCAATTACGCTCCGTGGTGCAATCCAAGAGCAATCACAGGAGCCTCCGCATCGGCCACGCTCCCATGCACACAAATCGCCGCCCGCCAGCAGCAGCTGGGCTCGCCCAGCTCCTTGCGACAAAAACCACCCGTGCAAACCACAAACCAGGAAACACTTCTGAAGTTGCAGAGAGTAACAGGGTGGAGTTTTGCGCAGCTTGTTCCGTGGTGGCACAGCAGCTTCTGTTTGCACCCTAGGATTGGGGGGGGGGGCTGGTGAATGGTTGCCCTACGGAGGCCACAGGCAGAAGACCCAAGACCCTCTCAAATTCATGGAAGACTATCAATGGCCCTTCGCCAAGGTGGCCATGCTCTGCTTCAGAATGCCAGTTTCTGGAAGCCACAGGAGGAGAGAGGGCTCTGGTGCTTGAGTCGTGCTTGTTGGCTACCCGTTGGCCCCTGTGGGGACAGGGGGCTGGACAGGATGGGCCACTGAGCTGACCCAGCAGGGAAAGTCTTACAGAATCACAGTAGTGCAGAATTACAGAGCTGGAAGGGACCCTGAATGTCATCTAGCCCAACCTCCAAGCCCTTCCAAGAGAGACCAGCCCACAGCAGAGCTGCTCTTATCGTCAGAAAGTTCTTCCAGGTGTTCACTCAGAATCTCTTAACATGAATACATTGGTTTGAGTCCTGCGTCCTGGCCTGCTTGCTCCCAGGGGTGCCAATTTAACAAAATATAGGGGGGAGGCGAAAGGACCTCAGCCCCTAGGAGTTGTGTCCTATGCTTGTTCCTTCTTCTGTGTGACAGCCCTTGATATATTTGAAGATGGCTCTCATATCTCCTCGCAGTCTCCTCTTTTCTGGGCTAAGCATCCCCAGCTCCTTCAACCGTTCCTCATCAGGCTTGGTTTCCAGACCCTTGAGGAAGGTTTTCAGCTTTCCTCAGCTTTGTGCCCCCAGACTGGGACTGCATGACTTTTTGGTGCCGATGAGAATTGCAGCCGCAAACCTTTGTGGGGCACAAATTTGAGGAGGGGCCACCTTGAACCAGTCTAGCCAATTCCTGCTGCTTCACGTTCCCCCCCCTCCAAATAGATCCCAAGGGCAGAGATCCTTTTTGGTCCTGATGGCTGCACACCTCAGGGCCCTGGTGTGATGTCTTTGATGACGCCTGTCCTGCTCAGCTCGACCTCATTCCATTCTCTTCCATTTGGGTCAGGCAAGCGGCAGAGCTGCTGCGTCCTGGGCTTGCAGCGGGGGCTCCCTGCTGCTCCCAAATCCCCAGGAAGAGATGTCAGCTCCAGGAACATTCGTGTCAGCAATCTGAATTTCCAAAGGTTTTAATCACCAGCCCCATTTCCTTAGCTGCAATGCGTGGGAACCTTATTATCACCATTATTACGATTCCTTTTTGTTTCTAAGCCCAGTGAGGTGTTTGTTCCAGATGCAGCGGAAAAGAAAGGAAATTTACACTCTCGGATAATCTGTTAAATAGTGAAATAACGTAACTGGGGAAGCTTAGGAACCAGCCCCAATTGACAGGAGTCGGCTGGCTCTTTGTCACGCTCCTGGGTGGAGAGGAAAGTGGGGGCAGGTGAGGCAGGTGTGGGAGGCTTATTGTGCAAGGACTGCGAGACGCCAGAGGCTCAGCGAGCTCGGCTAAGGAGGAAGTGCCAGTAGGTGACATCTCAAAAGTGCCATGCGTCAAAGGGCAGCATTTGTGCACTTGGGAAAGAAGGCAGAGGCTAAGCCAGGGAGCCTCACTGAAGCGAGAAGGCCACCTGCTGGCAAGGAGAGGAATCACCGCACATTGCACTTCACTGCACATGGGTGAGGTTCACTCAGCTTTGCTGGAGCCAGAAACATGAGGGCGCATCGCAACAGACAGCAGGCGCCAACCCGGCGCTGCTATTTCAGGTGACTGGTTCCAGCCTTATGGGGAATGGTTGAGGGGTTGGGTCTGCTTAGTGTGGAGGAGAGAAGAGAAATGTCTGAAAGGCTGTCGCCTGGGAGAAAGAGCAAGCTTGCTTCCTGCTGCTCCCAAGGGTGAGACCCCAACTGAGGGCTTCAAACTGCAAAAAAAGGAGATTCTGATGGAAGGTTAGGAATAACCTTTCTGATGGCAAGAGTTGTTTGACAAGGGAGCAGACTCCCTCAGAAGGTGGTGGGTTCTCCTTCACGGGAGGTTTTGAAGCAGAGGTTGGATGGCCATCTGCCAGGGATTCTTCAGCTGAGATTCCTGCACTGCAGGGGGTTGGACTAGATGACCCTCAGGGTCCCTTCCAACTCTATAATTCTATGGTGTTAAGTCCTGCTCTTTCGGAAGAGCAGATGCACAAAGAAGGAGAGAGAGAGAGAGAGAGAGAGAGAGAGAGAGAGAGAGAGAGAGAGGATCCCCCCTCCCCTGTGTGCGCTCAGCCATCAATCCTTCACCACTGAGATGCCTTCAGGGCTGCTCTATTAGTGAAGTTTTTGCCAATTAGAAGGGACATCAGTGAGGTTGGTGCCATTTCAATCACGCTGCCCTTATCAAGAGAGGGAGCCAGCGGTTGCTTCCTCACCCAGCTGCATGGAGGCCTCGGAGCGCCTCAGAGTGTCATGCTCACAACCTCCCCCCCCCCCGCCGAGACGCAGTGGAAGCACCAGAGAATCGTAGAATGGGAAGGACACTTCCAGCCAGCTCTGAGGGGCTCGCTCAAGATCTCATGGGGGCATCCAAATTCCCATGAGATGGCGCATGAGCATCCCTGGCCTCCCAGGTGCACCAAGCGAGTCAAACAAGGCAGAGAGCTTCAACTAAGATTTTACGCCCTCCACCTCACTTTCTGGCCAAGGCTCACTCAACACGCAGCCTCTAGAACAGGGGTCGGCAAGGTTTATCTCACCTGGGCAGTTTCACTCCAGCGGAGATCCCTCCGTAGGCTGGATCGCACGTGCGGGTGGCGCCGCAATTTCTGACATCTGTGCAGACGCGATTTCCAGCATTGCAGAAGCAAGTCCCTGCACCTTGCTGGTTTGGCGCAGCGCACAAGCGGCCGGCTCAGTTTGGGGGCAGCTTGTGGGCCGGTTAAATGTCCCTTGTGGGCTGCTTGTGGCCCATGGGCCTTAGGTTGCCTAGCCCTGGTCTAGAAGTATGAGGGGATCCTTATCTTTCCTTATCTGCAACTGTGGGTGATTCCAAGGCTCTGGGAATATGCAGTTTTTGTGAACAGACAGAACCCTTGGGACTCAACCCCTATGTTAGGTGCATGGGCGTAGCCAGGATTTTTGGGGCAGACCTTTTGTTAGGGGGGGCAGAACCCCAGTTAGCTGTGTATTTTTATTGATTTAGGTGGGGCAGCTGCCCTTCCCTGCCCCCCTTGGCTACGTGCATGGTAAGATGCAATCATATTTTGGGTGGTGTTGTGAGTTTGGGGGCCTGCATTGTGCTCCGAGTCCCTTCTAATCCCTGGGGTCATGGATCAAGCAAAGGTTACAGTCTAAAGGAGGATTCCATTGTGGAATTACTTGGGCAGGTTTCTTTGGGATATAATGGCCGCAGTTGCTACCTAAGTAGCATTAGCTGGCATCTGGGAGACAATGGAGGAGGGCACCTTTGGGGGTGAAGTCAAACTGTTGGAAGGTTGCAGCACCTGCTGTGGCTGTAGGGACCAATACAGAAGACGCATGTTGTGTTGCAGCTGAGGCAGAGGAAGGCATCTGGTTGTGTTGCCGCAGACGCATCATGAAGCAGGACAGGAAGCAGAACAAGAGATGTAAAGGGTGAAGGTTCAATATCTTCTGTAGGAACTGGAAGGAGTCTTCAGAAGGGTCATCTTGAGTGAGAACGTCAGCAGCTTTGGTAGAGCTGTCCGGAACTATCTGTTTGTTTTTGCAATAAATCCTCCTTTTTAAATGGAGGCAGTGAGAGATTTCACTTTCTTGGGTTCCATGATCACTGCAGATGGTGACAGCAGCCGCAAAATTAAAAGACACCTGCTTCTTGGGAGAAAAGCAATGACAAACCTAGACAGCATCTTAAAAAGCAGAGACATCACCTTGCCAACAAAGGTCCGTAAAGTTAAAGCCATGGTTTTCCCGGTAGTGATGCATGGAAGCGAGAGCTGGACCATCAAGAAGGCTGATTGCCGAAGAATTGATGCTTTTGAATTCTGGTGCTGGAGGAGACTCTTGAGAGTCCCATGGAAGATCAAACCTATCCATTCTGAAGGAAATCAGCCCTGAGTGCTCACTGGAAGGACAGATCGTGAAGCTGAGGCTCCAAGACTTTGGCCACCTCACGAGAAGAGAATACTCCCTGGAAAAGATGGAGAGCACAAGGAGAAGGGGATGACAGAGGGTGAGATAGTTGGACAGTGTTCTCAAAGGTAAGAACATGAGTTTGACCAAACTGTGGGAGACAGTGGAAGACAGGAGTGCCTGGCGTGCTTTGGTCCAGGGGGTCACGAAGAGGCGGACATGACTAATCAACAACAACTGTGTTATCAAGTCGGGAACCTGGACTCCTGACACAGAGGCAGAGGAAGGCGTCCAGTTGTGCTGCTGCAGATGCACCAGGGCGTTTCTTCCCTCTGTGCTCCTCCCAGGGCAGAGTAGCACCACTGGGGGCACAAAAGGAGTTGCTTTGTGCCAGAGGGCAAATGGAGGGTCCCCCACCTCCCCACCCCCACGTGCCTCATCTGACTGGTAGACGGAATGACCAAAGCCAGGACGGTTGTATATGAACTGAGCTAGAAGTCAGTTGTAGGCTAAGAAGCTGGCATTCAGAGCCATGCTTGATTTGGGAGGGATCCAAGGGGAAGCAACTCCTTTGGGGATGTTGATGCTGTGAGCCCCTCCACCTGAGGCTCAGGTTGTTAACATGTGTAAATAAACCATATATCAGTATGACAGTGGGAGCCGTTCAACAGTGGAAAGGTCTCCCATGAGATGTGGTGGACTCTCCTTCCTTGGAGGTTTTCAAGCAGAGGTTGGATGGTCACTTGTTAAGGATGCTTGAGCTGAGGTTCCTGTATCGCAGGGGGGGTGGACTGGATGACTTTTGGAGTCCCTTCCAACTCTACAATTCTATGATTTAAAAAATTAAATTTGTACACCACCCTTCATCCATAGACCTCACAACACAGAGACACCACAGTCTCCACTGACCTTCCTTCCAAGGATACTGAACCCTGGTTAAGTGCCTGGGAACCCCGAATTTCTCAGGGTGGCATCTCTGAGCCTGCCTCCGATCCCAGCCACCTGAGCTCCCTGTTACTCAGGATTTGCTCTTTCCCAGGGGCAATCCAAAAGCATTTGCACTTTCACCTGGCAAGGCTATCGACAGCCCAGAACAGGGGCTTGGATTAAGTGATCCACCGGAGCCCTCTACCCATCCGTCAAGCTGGCGATGAATTTTGCTCCGCGGCATTTACGGCTCTCCTGCTCCGCTGTCTCCTTGCGCTTTGATATTCCTGCCAAAGCTGCCTTTAAGAAGCCGAATATATCTCCACGTCGAACCTTCTCAACACAAAGCAGAGTGAGAAATAAAAGCCAACAGGGGCCTTCCCCTTGGGTGGAAGTCAATGTTTTCTCTGCCAACGTTCAGATTTACGGCTTGTTTAAATTTATAAAACTTTGAAAAAAACAACCCATCTCCTTTGGATTGCATTCCTTTCCGCGGCCGATGCAAATGGCCCGAAATGCCGTCCCTTCTCCAGCCGACCAAGAAGAGATTGAATCAAAATGATCTGAGGGGGAAATCAATCCCCACTCATCACCCAGCCAGCCTGACAGCTGTTCCTTCCTCCGGGGCAAGAGAGGCAGCCAGGAGAAGGATTCCTCCGCCAATCTCCTCCTCACCCATCATTGTTCTCTCCCGGGAGAGAGGAGATAAAAATGGCAATTGGGCATGGCTGAGGTTGTCCATATTGCTTCCCTCCGGGCTCTGGGTTTTTATTTTCTAATTCTTTCCGTCCTTCCTGATTTCTTTCTCTCTCTCTCTGCCCCCACCTTTTCTCTTTGCTGATTTCCGAGGCCACTTGGTCTCTGAGCCAACAGCCTGGGAACAGTGCTTGCCAGTGTCGGTTTCCCAAGGGAATCACTGGGGTGGTGAGTGGGGGGTCCAAAAGGCTGCACCCAAAGGAGCAGGTCGACAAATCTCAGCCTTGTGTGTGTGTGTGTGTGTGCGCATGGGCAGTGCTAAGATCCTGGAACCACAGAAGAGTAGAGTTGACAGGGACCCCAAGGTTCAGCTACTCCAACCCCCTGGAATGCGTGCATCACAGCCACCCTGATTTATTATTTGGCTATTAATTATTAAATTTATATACCACCCTTCATCCGAATATCACAGGCTGGTCAACTGCTTGGAAGGCAGCTGTGCTTGTAGGGCAGCGGCTGAAGAAGGAGCAAAAAGGGTTTTCTCCTGTGTGTGTTTCTTGTGGCTGATTAGCTGTTCTCCCTGTGCAAGGGTCAGAGGGGGCAGGGTTTCTGTTGAGGTAGGTGATTAGCTGTGGGAGGAGCTTATCAGAGCTTGTAGGGCAGCGGCTGAAGAAGGAGCAAATTGTGCGCAATTTGATCTATCTTTAGACTTAGGGGAGCTAGTCTCAAACGTTTGTTGGGGGAGACCTAGGGTTTTTTTTGGGAGGAGTTACTTGTCCTGTCTGCACGCTTCTTATGATGGAGGACCACTGTAGCCAGCCCCGACACGTTCTCAAGATGGAGAGTGAGGGAACAGCTGCAGTCGCCTGCGGTTCCTGCACAATGTTTGCCTTCTTGCCAATGGTTGCAGGCAGCTTTACCTGCAGCAATTGCATGTTGATTGCCCTCTTAAAAGACAAAGTCCAGCAACTGGAGGAACGTGTGGCTACGCTCCAAAGAATTAGAGAGCTGGAGCTCTTCTTGGAAGCAACAGAGCACACCGTCTCCACCAAGGAGGAGACAGGGGACTCCCCTGAGAAGGAGGCTAGTTCACCAACACAGGAGCCAGATATATGGAGAAACGTGACTCAAAGAAGTAGGAGGCCCATGGTTCGCTCTGATTGTTTAGAAATACACAATCGCTTTGAGGTCCTCTCCCCTAGAATGGAAGACGAAGAGCAGACTCCATTTGAGGATCTCACCCTCGTTACAGTCGATCAGGTATATGAAGACGAGCAGCAAAGTCAGTCCTCAGGGAATGTGCAGGCGACCTTGGAACGAACAGATCACGGAAGAACCCCGACCAAACCTAAGAGGAGGCGTGTAGTGGTGATAGGGGATTCCCTACTGAGGGGAACAGAAGCAGTGATCTGTGGGCCTGACAAGATGTCTCGGGGAAGTGTGCTGTCTCCCTGGGGCTAAGATCCAAGATGTAACTGAACGACTGCAAGGAAACATAAAACCCACTGACAAATACCCCTTCCTCTTGGTTCATGTGGGAACCAATGACACTGCAAGCAATAGCCTCCAGAAGATCAAAAGAGACTATGAGGCTCTGGGCAGGAAATTGAAGCAATTAAATGCACAAATTGTCATCTCATCTGTCCTCCCAGTTGAATGACGTGGCCCAGGGAGAGAGAGAAAAATAGTGGAAGTGAACAGCTGGCTTCGCAAATGGTGTAAACAGGAACAGTTTGGATTCTTAGATCACGGACTGCAGTTTCTTGAAGATGGACTTCTGGCAAGCGATGGGCTGCACCTCACAATGGTTGGGAGAAATGTTTTTGCCAAAAATCTCAGAAACCTCATCAGGAGGGCTTTAAACTGACTAACGTGGGGGAGGGAGACAGTGCTCCTGAAGGTAGGAGTCTATCAATTGATGAAGATGATCATCCAAATGTCATAGACCAAATGGAGCAAACAGCACGCAGACCTGGTGGTGGGAAGAAAAAATCCTTAAATAAGAGACACGGGGGAATGATTAATGGACTTCAATGTCTGTACACTAATGTGCAAAGCATGGGAAATAAACAAGATGAGCTTGAGCTCTTGGTACAGCAAACTAAATATGACATAATAGGCATCACTGAAACCTGGTGGGATAAGTCCCATGATTGGAATGTAATAATGGAGGGATACAATCTATTTCAGAGAAACAGACCAGACAAGAAAGGAGGAGGAGTGGCGTTATATGTCAGGGATGTGTATACCTGTGAAGAGATCCAAGATTTAGAACCTCAAAGCCAAAGTGAGAGCATTTGGGTCAAAATTAAGGGAGAGAAGAATAACAATGACCTCATTGTGGGAGTTTACTATAGATCCCCAAGCCAAACGGAGGACATAGATGATGCCTTCCTGGAACAGATGGCCAAGCATGCAAAAGGAAGGGAGATAGTAGTAATGGGGGACTTCAATTACCCGGATATTTGCTGGATGTCAAACTCAGCCAAGAGCATAAGGTCAAACAGATTCCTCACTGGCCTTGCAGACAACTTCATTGTCCAGAAAGTGGGATAAGCAACAAGAGGAACAGCCATTTTAGATCTGGTCCTAACCAATGTTGATGACCTGGTTAGTGGGGTAGAAGTGGAAGGATCATTAGGCGCGAGTGATCATGCTCTTCTGAAGTTTACTATACAGCGGAAAGGAGCAGCCAAGCATACTAGGACTCAATTTCTTGACTTTAAGAAAGCCGACTTCATAAAACTTAGGGAAGTGCTGGGTGAGATCCCATGGACAGTAATACTAAAAGGAAAGGGAGTTCATGATGGCTGGGAGTTTGTTAAGAGGGAGATAGTAAAAGCACAACTTCAGGCAATACCAATGAGACGGAAACATGGAAGGTGCCTAAAGAAGCCAGGGTGGCTATCCAAAGAACTTTTAACTGAGTTAAGATTAAAAAAGGATGTGTACAAAAATGGGAAGGGGGGAAACCACCAAAGAGGAATTCAAACAAATAGCCAGCACGTGTAGACACAAAGTAAGAAAAGCTAAAGCACAGAATGAACTCAGGCTTGCTAGAGAGGTTAAAAGCAACAAAAATGGCTTTTATGGGTATGTTCGTAGCAAAAGGAAGAAGAAAGAAACAGTGGGGTCACTCAGAGAAGAAGCTGGTGAAATGCAAACAGGGGACACAGAAAGGGCTGAACTCCTCAATGCCTTCTTTGCCTCAGTCTTCTCCGATAAAGAAAACAATGCCCGACCTGAAGAATTTGGAGCAAATGATTCAGCAGAGGAAACACAGCCCAGAAGAACTAAGGAGATAGTACAAGAATACTTGGCTAGTTTAGATGTATTCAAGTCTCCAGGGCCAGATGAACTGCATCCAAGAGTATTAAAAGAACTGGCAGATGTGATCTCAGAACCACTGGCAGTCATCTTTGAGAATTCCTGGAGAACAGGCGAAGTCCCGGCAGACTGGAGGAGGGCAAATGTTGTCCCTATTTTCAAAAAGGGGGAAAGAGAGGACCCAAATAATTACCGCCCAGTCAGTCTGACATCAATACCAGGGAAGATTCTGGAGCAGATCATTAAGCAAACAGTTTGTGAGCACCTAGAAAGGAATACTGTGATCACCAATAGTCAGCATGGATTTCTGAAAAATAAGTCGTGTCAGACTAACCTGATCTCATTTTTTGACAGAATTACAAGCCTGGTAGATGAAGGGAACGCAGTGGATGTAGCCTACCTTGATTTCAGCAAGGCATTTGACAAGGTGCCCCATGATATTCTTGTAAAGAAGCTGGTAAAATGCTGACTTGACTATGCTACCACTCAGTGGATTTGTAACTGGCTGACTGACCGAACCCAAAGGGTGCTCATCAATGGTTCCTCTTCATCCTGGAGAAGAGTGACTAGTGAGGTGCCACAGGGTTCTGTCTTGGACCCGGTCTTATTCAACATCTTTATCAATGACTTGGATGATGGACTCAAGGGCATCCTGATCCAATTTGCAGATGACACCAAACTGGGAGGGGTGGCTAACACCCCAGAGGACAGGATCACACTTCAAAACGACCTTGGCAGATTAGAGAACTGGGCCAAAACAAACAAGATGAATTTTAATAGGGAGAAATGTAAAGTATTGTACTTGGGCCAAAAAAATGAGAGGCACAAATACAAGATGGGTGACACCTGGCTTGAGAGCAGTACATGTGAAAAGGATCTAGGAGTCTTGGTTGACCACAAACTTGACATGAGCCAGCAGTGTGACGCGGCAGCTAAAAAAGCCAATGCAATTCTGGGCTGCATCAATAGGAGTATAGCATCTAGATCAAGGGAAGTAATAGTGCCACTGTATTCTGCTCTGGTCAGACCTCACCTGGAGTACTGTGTCCAGTTCTGGGCACCACAGTTCAAGAAGGACACGGACAAACTGGAACGTGTCCAGAGGAGGGCAACCAAAATGGTCAAAGGCCTGGAAACGATGCCTTATGAGGAACGGCTAAGGGAGCTGGGCATGTTTAGCCTGGAGAAGAGGAGGTGAAGGGGTGATATGATAGCCATGTTCAAATATATAAAAGGATGTCACATAGAGGAGGGAGAAAGGTTGTTTTCTGCTGCTCCAGAGAAGCGGACACGGAGCAATGGTTCCAAACTACAAGAAAAAAGATTCCACCTAAACATTAGGAAGAACTTCCTGACAATAAGAGCTGTTCGACAGTGGAATTAGCTGCCAAGGAGTGTGGTGGAGTCTCCTTCTTTGGAGGTCTTTAAGCAGAGGCTTGGCAACCATATGTCAGGAGTGCTCTGATGGTGTTTCCTGCTTGGCAGGGGGTTGGACTCGATGGCCCTTGTGGTCTCTTCCAACTC
Source organism: Podarcis cretensis (assembly GCF_951804945.1). Taxonomy (NCBI): domain Eukaryota; kingdom Metazoa; phylum Chordata; class Lepidosauria; order Squamata; family Lacertidae; genus Podarcis; species Podarcis cretensis. The sequence continues at coordinate 831,534 of NC_137170.1, forward strand.
TATGATTCTATGATTCTATGATTCTAAGTGCTATATAAAAAACCTCCAATGAATCATAGAATCATGAAACTGGAGAGTTGGAAGGGACCCAAAGATGATGATGATGATAATAATAATAATAATAATAATAATAATAATAATAATTTATACCCTGCCCTCCGCGGCCAAAACCGGGCTCAGAGCAGCTAATATCAAATGCATAACACACTAACATAAAATCAGGCAATCAATTAAAATACATCCTAAAATCAGATCAGGATCAGAATAAAATCTGATCAGATGGCAACCCACAGATTAGGGCTGGGGACCTTAAATACTCATCAGGCCCCAATTGTTTGTGCTGAACTTATATGGGCCTGTGAGAAAAATTGGGAGGCCACTGTCATTAACGTTCTTATGAAAGGGGAGGGGGGGAGTCAGACTAACAACAACAACAGGTAACCAAGCAGAAATACTTTAGGTTCCAAGGGTATATGATATGAGAGGTATGAGCCTGAATGGATTTCCAGAATATTTCTCTTTGAGAACCATTCCAAAAGCCGTGTATGTAATCTGCTTTATTTAATCCTCCTTCCTTGGAGGTTTCGGAGTAGAGGCTGGCAGGTGGGCATCTGCCAGGGATGCTTCAGCTGCGCATTCCTGGGGGTTGAACTGGATGACCCTCAGGGTCCCTTCCAGCTCACTGTTTCCATGCAGGGCCCAGGGCAGTGAGGTTTCCTCCCTCTGTTGCTCCCCTTGATTGATCAGCTGTAAGCCCCACTCCCCACCTTGGTGCTGGGGAAGATGAAGGAACATGAGAGGAAGAGGAGGAGGAGAACTTTTGCCGCTACAAAGCCTTCGCAAACTGTTTAAGCCAGATGCAGACATTCCTCCAGAGAGCCATCTGACTGGCTGTTTTTCAGAAGAAAGCTCCCCCCTCCCGATTCCTCTGGATTCCCCTTATTCCCTCAGAACACCTGCAACCAAAATAAGTGTGATGAGCTCATTTGCTTTTCGCAGGCTAGAAGCCTCCCTATGAATATTTATCATATTCTGTATTAATTAATAGTTGGAAAGTTCCAGTCTCACAGAACATTGCAGCCACCGGAGGGAATAGAGCCTGCTTTTCTCTCTTTTTCTGTCCCCCCCCCTCTCCCCCAGCACTATTTCAAGTCAGCACAACAAGCCCAGAGTTCCCAGGGTGAAGGCTGGGGATGAATTTTAAGCAGCCGGGGAGTCGCTGGAGAGGAGGGAAAGACCTGAACGTTGAGGCCTAGATTCACGGCCAAAAGCCCAACACAACACAAACACCCTCAAGATGGCGATGGAAGCTTCCCCATGAATCGCTCGCCATGGGCTTTGGAAGTTCTCTATGTGTCTGCTGGATGCCGCCATCCCAATTCCAGGCTGCCGTCCTGCTGGCCTCCATGCTACCTCCATGACATCTTCTGCCCAGCAATGAAGAAGGAGCAAGCTTGTTTTCTCCTGCTCTGAAGGGAAGGCTCTGAACCAGTGGAGTCAAATGACGAGGAAGGAGATTCCAACTCAACGTCCGGAAGAACTTTCTGATGGCAAGCGCCATTCGACTGTGGAAGGAATGATCTCCAAAGATGTTGGACTCTCCTTCCTTGAAAGTTTGTGAGCAGAGGTTCAGTGGCCATGAAACAGGAATTCTTCAGCTGGGATTCCTGAATTGGAGGGTGTTGGTCTACATGGCCCTTGGAGGTCCCTCCCAACTCTACTGCTCTATGATTCTATGGAAGGAGTATTTGGGAAAACTTTCTAACTGTTAAGAAGTGTCCAATAGCAGAATGGACTCTCTTGAAAGGTGGTGGACGCTCCTTCGCTGGAGGTTTCCAAACAGAGGTTGGATGGTCATCTGCCAGAGATTCTTCAGCTGTGATTCCTGCACTGCAGGGGGTTGGACTAGAGGACCCTCACGGGTCCCTTCCAACTCTACAATTCTATGATAGGATGCTGGACTAGACACTCAGCCCTTCCCTCCCTAGTTTGATCTAGCTGCAGAGAACTCTTTGGTGCTCTTATGGGAGACAGAAACTCCCTCTTGCAAACTGACAGGCCTTATTTCCTCCCATCCTTATCAAACCTGCCATATTTGTATGGGGGGGGGGAGGTTGCCAGAGGTTTTGTTCATAAAGAAAAATGCTTCTGTACCAAATATATTTCCCTGTTTCATTGTTGCCTCTATTTCGGACAGGCAGCATTTGCAGCACGTCAGGCTGAGTCAAAGTGTGTGTGTGTGTGTGTGTGTCGCTTTTCACAAACATCGCCAGTGTTTCATCTCTGAGTCAGTCAATCAGGTGGCATTTGTGGGAGAGTTGAGACAATGGCCAAGGTGAGAGAGATGCCACAGGTGATATTTTGTCAGGAGAAAAGGAAGTGTGTGGGGGGGAGGCATGTGACTTTCATGAGCGACAAGAACAGAGAGAGTGTCTGCCTCCGCTGCGGTAAATATTCTGAGAAATGCATACGAATTAAATCTGCAAATCATGTTAGCAAATAACAGGATTGGTACCTATGCAGGCATTCAGATCTGACAACATTTTAACTCAAGCTCCTCGGGGACAGCCTATTTTTGGGAACGCAGTCAGATCAAGGGAGAGAGGGATTTGCTGACGGGTCTGAAATGCTTGAAAAGGTCTCTGAAGGAAAAGCACGAGCAATTCTTCACCCTGTCCACTGATGCAAAACCCGAAGCCTGTGTTTCAGACACTGCGAGGAGGTAAATGATATTATAGCTCTGTCGGCACAGCAGAGTCGCAATGGCTTTTCAGCTGCTTTCACTGGGAAGCTGAGACTGTGTTCTTCAGCGATGTCTTCCCCCTGCTAGGTTCCCTGAGACTCTCTCAAGGGGAAGAGGAGGACCATTTTGCTACCGGGGGCAAAATAGCATATGCTCCAACATTTCTCCGATGAAAATAGGAACGTCCTAATGTGGTCTGAACCACAGAGCCTAGGGCTTGCTGATCGGAAGGTTAGCAGTTCGAATCCCCGTGACGGGGTGAGCTCCCATTGCTCGGTCCCTGCTCCTGCCAACCTAGCAGTTGGAAAGCACATCAGAGTGCAAGTAGATAAATAGGTACCGCTCCAGCGGGAAGGTAAACGGCGCTTCCGTGCGCAGCTCTGGTTCACCAGAATCAGCTTAGTCATGCTGGCCACATGACCCGGAGGCTGTATGCCGGCTCCCTCGGCCAGTAAAGCGAGATGAGCGCAGTAACCCCAGAGTCGTTCGCAACTGGACCTAATGGTCAGCGGTCCCTTTACCTTTACCTTTAATCAATAATAAGAATATGAATAATAATTTTACTATTTATACCCTGTCTATCTGACTGGGTTGCCCCAGGCACTCTGGGTAGCTTCCAACTTATATAAAAATATAGTAAAAAGTTAAACATTTAAAACTTTCCCTATGCAGGGTTGCCTTCAGATTGCTGGGGGGGGGGGGTGTCACATAACTCCATACTCACCAGCATTTATCTGATGAAAATAAAGGCGTCCTAAGGAAAAGCGGGACATTCTGGGAACAAATCAGAAACAGGGACGGCTTTTCTAAATCAGGGATGTCGCTGGACAGGAGGGTCTGGAATAAGACATTTTCCCCTTTCCCTCATTCCATGTATGAAAGTGACCAGACTTTCCATTGGATCTCACTTCAATGCCAGCAGCAGGATAGCCTCCTCCATGACAAGTGGACAGAGCCACTTGCTCCCTGCCTGCTCCATACCCGAGGCCACCCGAGGCAGAAACCTCCTTCTGCCCAACAGTAGGGCTGCTCAAGAGAAGCCAACCAGGGGAGAAGAGAGCTGTGGAGGCTGTGGGTTTGCCTTCCTCGGGGAGGTTTCAGGGAGGCCAGGCAAAATGCACCCCTCAAATCCAGGCAAAAGAAGGCAAGTTGCAATTGCCAATGGAAGATTCAGGACTGTGATGGCCTGGGATTTGGACTCGGATGCTGAACCTGAGGGATCCCAGCCTGCACAGGATTCCCCACCTCCAGAACCAGCTGAGCCGGGGCTGGGGCTTGAGCCTGAAGGACCCTCACCTGTGCTGGGTCCTCAGGTGCAGGCACCAGCTGAGTCTGCTCTGGCTCCTGAGGTGATGGAGAACCCATTGCCTGCAGGTGCTCCACTCTCAGCCCCGTCAGGGGAAGGTGAGGTGGCCTCTGGGTCCGGTAACCCTCCAGCCTCTCCTGAGCTGCAGAGGCTCAGGGCAGAGAGGCGGAGGGAACTAAGTTCCTGCAGGAGGAGTGCTCGCATCCAGGCCAGGAGAGGCAAGTCACCAGAGGATCGGGGCCGCCCTATGCCTCAGGGCAGATAAAAGCCAGCCAGCCCCAGTCCCAAGTTGCAGGAGCAACATTGCTGGTTGCTAGTTCCTGCCTGCACCCTGTCCTGCTTTTCTGCCTGAGCTCCTGACCCACCCTGGCTCCCTGCTTGCAAGCCGGTTCCTGACTTCACCCGACTCCCTGCCCTCACCCAGCTTCAGCTACTACGGACTGCCTCCACGTTGCACCTTTGACCATGGACTGGACTTGGACCTCGCCTCTTGGGTAACCCACGGGACCAGCACAAGGACAGAGAAAAGGAAAGACTTTTTGCAGCTCACAACCAAACTATGGAACTGCCTCCCAAAGGAGGCAGGAATGGCCATTGGATCTTGCTTGTGGGTTTCTCACTGGGGCATCTTTTTGGCCACTGTGGGGACAGGATGCTGGGCTAGATGGGACATTGGCCTCATCCAGAAGGTCTTCTTATACTCTTATGGTCCCCAAGACAGAGGCCAGAAAATGAAGGTGCAGCTCTAGCACAGGCTGCAGACTCCCTGGGTCCCTATGAAATTCGGGACTCTGCAGATCCCACTAGATCCCTGGTGGGGAGAGCCACAGGCATAGGCAACAACCTGGAGATCAGAAGGCAGGAGAGCAGGCAGAGAGGCATCTCCAGAAATCGATGCGGCCAAGGAGAATCTCTCCAGCGCATGGAGAAGCGTTTTCTGGCTCCCTCGCCTTCCTCCTTTGGCGTCTCAGGACAACTAATTGCCTAATCCATAGTCCCGAGTAAGAATCAATAGGAAAATATTACCACAAATTATTTTTAATTCCCTTTTTTAAAAGGATCAGAAAAGTGCTATTGAATATGGCACTTCTAGTTACGTGTCGCAAATTAACTTTCTCTCGCAGCTGAAAAGCCGCAGCTCAGCTCCCTGATTCAGTTGCCCAGAAAGTCCCCCCTCAACAGCCACCCCCCCCCAGCTCCGTCGAAGGAGTTCAGGTGCTGGGTGTTTGTGAAGAGAGCAAGATCGAGATCTGGAAAGCTCCCTTCTGCATGTGGCTCCAGACATCTCCAGACCACCTGATTCTTCCACCTCCCACCCTTCCCTTTCAGGATCAGACTTTTACAGGGAGGGAGGGCTGGCAAATCAGAATCATGGAGTTAGAAGGGACCTCCCATGGTCATCTAGTCCAACCCCTGCTGTGCAAGATCACAGCTAAACTATCCCTGACAGATGACCACCAATCCTCTGCTAAGAAACCTCCAGTGAAGGCTAAGCTGCTGCAATAGTATTGTTTTGTGTTCTTTATATTTGGTTCATTTGGCTGATCTTACACATTCACCCATCAGTTCATAGCCAGCCTATCTGCTTGTTTTAAAAATCCCTTTTCATCCTTCCTGTTCCAGAAAACAGTACCTTCTTTATGATTAAAATAAAACAAAATGATGTGCTGTCTCTTGTCCATGCCTTATTAGTCACTCATCCTTCTCAATCCTCAATTCATAGTTGCTCAGGTATCTTAAAAAGCAGAGACATCACCTTGCTGACAAAGGTCCGTATAGTTAAAGCTCTGGTTTTCCCAGTAGTGATGTATGAAAGTGAGAGCTGGACCATAAAGAAGGCTGATCGTTGAAGAATTTATGCTTTTGAATTATGGTGCTGGAGGAGACTCTTGAGAGTCCCATGGACTGCAAGAAGATCCAACCTCTCCATTCTGGAGGAAATCAGCCCTGAGTGCTCACGGGAAGGACAGATCCTGAAGCTGAGGCTCCAAGACTTTGGCCACCTCTTGGGAAGAGAAGACTCACTGGAAAAGACTCTGATGTTGGGAAAGATGGAGGGCACAAGGAGAAGGGGATGAGATGGTGGGACAGTGTTCTCAAAGCTAAGAACATGAGTTTGACAAAACTACAGGAGGCAGTGGAAGACAGGAGTGCCTGGCGTGCTCTGGTTCTGTGAGGATAACCTGAGCTTACAGGGTTAAAACAGCTCAGAGTGTACGCACTGCCCACTGTTGGGAGGGGGGAGATTCTACGTCATGTCCGAGAGTCTCCAGTCTTTGTTCTTTTTCTCTACTTTCGCTTTTGAGGAGAGAGGACGTGTTTTCACGATGCTGTTCGCTGTGATAGATAATGGATAGTCTGCTGTAAATAAACTGCTTCTAGCTGCTAATATCCTGAGTGGACTTTATTTTAGCACACTGAAGAAAGCTCTGAAGAAGTTTTTGCAGCTTTCTCTTGCTGCTGCGTAAACTCTGCGGTTTTTTTGCTCAGAGCCTTTGGAATGTGGCCTTTGAAGTCCAGCAGAGCTGTACAGCCGAAGTGGGCTGGACACCAGGGCTTATCTGAGCAATAAATCATCTAAGAGGTTATGGACGGTAATTGCAATTAGAGGAAGCTGCTTTGATGTCCGGTGGAGAGCCTGTGTGCTTACAAAGGCTGTAAAAAGTGAGACGCTGCTGTTTTTGCTGCCGGAAGAAGAAGGCCTGCTTTGATGCTCTGCCTGGGAGAAAGCAGGGAGAGTGGCTGCAAGCTGTGTGCTGCAAAGAGTCGCTGGATGCCTCTCCTTTGAAGCTGGCTAGAACGTGTGAGTACTTCAAGCCCCATGGGAGCACTGGGGGAGGAGATGGCTGAGCTCCAGGACTTTTATGATGTCCCGTTTGAAAAGCTCACAGCCCAGTCCTGGGATATCTGGGTTAGAAGAGTAAGGGGGTGGTTTTTGGCCACTGGGCTCTGGAGCATAGCCCAGAAGGAGCCGGCCCCACCCATGCCACTTGCTTCTGAAGATGACGCAGCAGGCTTTGAGGCTGCTTTGCTGGAGGATAGACAGCAGAGAATGCAAAGGGAGCTCTGCATGTTGAAAGCCAGCATAGATGTTTCGCTGTTGCCCCACTTGGAGGGCGTTGAGTCGGCTCAGGCCGCTTGGCAGTTGCTGAGGAGTCTGTGTGCAAGCTCAGCAAGAGACCAGGGCCTTAAGAAAGCCGAGAACAGGGAGGAAGCGGAGAGCCCAGAGGGGGCTGCTGGCCATGTTCCTGAAGTTACAGCTGGGAGTAGCTGCTTTGTCTCCGAGGGGCCGTGTGATGTTGAGGCCTACAACCAGAGTGCTGGGGAGCGTGCAGGCCCAGGCTGTGCACCCAAAGGTGGGCGTGCTGGGAACAAAGGAATGGCTGAAGAGGGAGCTGTGAGAGCTGTTGCTACGCGTCGCCGCTGTTATCGCTGTGGCTCCCCCTCCCATCTGGTGAGAGACTGTCCAGTTGAGGCACAGGAACAGCCGAAGGCCGTCTCCCGTAGCAACCAGATAAAGAGCTCTTCTTCAAAGCGTGGGAAAGGCAAGCCGAAGGCAGCTGGCAGAGACACTGAATGTAAACATTTGGCAGCCTCTATGGCTGCTGTCAAGAGTTGTCAACAGGATGCTGTGCTGACTTTTGTGGTAGACTCAGGAGCGTCTCATCACTTAGTGCCATCTGCAGGATTCCTGGAGAACTGCACCTCTGTAACTTCTGGAAAGACTGTGTGTTTAGCAGATGGGACTAAACACCCACTCACGCAGACTGGCTCACTGTTTTGTTCTTTCTTACAGGATTCAATCCAGGCTTTTGTTGTTCCAGGACTGTCTTGCGCGTTGCTGTCTGTCAGCGCCCTTCTTGCTGAAAACTACAAAGTGTGTTTTGAAAACAATAAGTGTTCTATTTCTAAGAATGGACAGCACCTAGTCAGTGTTGAATGTAAAGACAGGTTGTTTGTGATAAATGCTTCTTTTGCAGGTACAGGTGACACGGAGGTGGCTCAAGCACAGTGTGCCAACGTTCCAGTTCATGATGCGTGTGCTCACTTATGGCACCGACGCATGGCTCACGTGTCCTGGGGGTCAGTGAAGAAGATCCCAGAGTGTACGCAAGGGTGCAAAATGAAACCTTGTGCTAAGTTTCTAGATTGCAGAGCGTGCAAGTCCGCAAAGGTAAAAACGTGCACATACCCAAGGTCTGAAAGGGTGACCACTAGGGCTTTTCAATTAATTCATGCAGATTTGTCAGGTCCCATGTCTGTGACCAGTATGGGCGGAGCCAAATATGCGCTGGTTCTGATTGATGACCATACTCGGAACTCTTGGACCTTCACGATCCAACACAAAAGTGAGGCTGCACCGCTAATCAAAGACTGGATTGCGGCTGTGGAACTGCAGTTTTCCACACGGGTGCAAAGCTTTCAGAGCGATCGCGGTGGGGAGTTCACCGGGTCTGCACTGCAAAGTTTCTTCCGCAAAAAGGGGATTCAACACAGATTGTCCTCTCCGCACTCTCCCCAACAGAATGGGATTGCGGAAAGACGGAACAGGACTCTAGGGGAGATGTCCGCAGCTCTTTTGTTTGATGCCGGGCTCCCACAGCACTTTTGGGGGGAGGCTTGGCGAACGGCCAACTTTGTTCTGAACAGGTCGTTCAATTCAGTGGTAGGTGACACCCCGTACTTCTTGTTGCACGGAAAGCAACCGAAACTGCATTACTTTCGTGTTTTTGGTTGTGAGTCTTGGGTCCTCATACCAAAGGCCAAACGCAAGAAAGGTGAACCCAGGTCCCAAAAGATGATTTTCTGTGGGTATGAGCCAGGGACCAAGGGGTGGAGGTTTGCTTATCCGTCAGGGGATCAGTCCAGGATTCTGCTCAGCAACAGTGCTGAATTCTGTGAGCAGAGTGGTAGGGCTAGGATACATGGGAACCCTGACATCCTGTCAGAGAGTCGGTTTGACTCTGCCGATGAAGGTGAGGAAGAGGTTGAACCTGCAGCCGAGGCTCAGAGTTCAGACCCAGTGCAGGCAGAGGGGAGAACTTCTCCCAAGGCTGTGAAGATTGAGCAACGCAGTGCTCCATCTTCCACCACAGGTTCGGCTGAGAAGTCCAGAAGGTGCAGTAAGTCAGAGGGGGAGCTCTCTGATGCCAAGGACGTTCTGGCTGGCCCCAGTGGGTCAGAGGGGGTTCCTGAAGTGGTGCTGCGCCGTTCTGCTTGGACGACCAAGGGGAAGCCTCCCGAAAGGTTTGCTGTCACTAGCGTGTGGGTCGGAATGGCACAGTGTGAACCCGAGAGTTTTGAAGATGTTCAGAAACTGCCTCAGGAAGAAGCCAGGAAATGGCATGAGGCGATGCAGAAGGAGATGAACTCAATGGAGTCTTTAGGTGTGTTCTCCCTCACGAAGTTGCCGATGGGCGAAAAAGCCGTGGGTAGCCGCTGGGTTTACCGTCTTAAGCCTACAGCGACAGGAGAACCGCAGTATAAGGCCAGATTAGTGGCGAGAGGATTCACGCAGCGCAGGGGGTTGCATTACACGGAAACGTATGCTCCCACCTGTAGGAGTGAATCTCTACGTTTGCTTTTGGCCATAGCTGCACAAAGAGGGTTGCTGGTGCATCATTTTGATGTGGACGTTGCTTACTTGAACTCAGACCTCCAGGAGGATTTGTACATGCTTCCTCCTCCAGGGTTTGAGGGAAATGAGCGAGGTACTGTGTGGAAACTTCACAAGTCAATTTACGGCCTGAAACAGTCGGCCAGGAATTGGAACTTGTGCCTGAATGAAGCTTTGGAGAAGCTAGGTTTCAGGAAGAGTCTTGCTGACAGTTGCTTGTTCCTTAGAGGATCAGGAGACTCACAGGAACTGGTGTTATTTTTTGTTGATGACATCATCCATATTGGAAAGACAGACAAACAGGTGCAGAAGTTTGCCAAAGAGCTTGGGAAGCGGTTTCAGCTCAAGAACCTGGGTGCAGTAAAGATCTACCTAGGCGTGCAGATAGCGAGAACTGAGGATGGTAGCTTCTTGCTCAGTCAGAAAGGCAAGATTGAACAGTTGCTTGAGAAGTTCAGAATGTCTGATTGTGCAGGAGTTCGGACACCCATGGAGACGAACTTCATGAAAGATAGCCAGCAAGCAGAAAGTGTCGAGTTTGAAAATGCTGAGCTCTTTCAGTCAGCTCTAGGTAGTCTGTTGTATCTGTCCCAATGGAGCAGACCAGACATTGCCTTTGCTACCAATCTGCTAAGTAGGGAAGCGTCAAAGCCCAGTGTGAGTGCTTGGCACGGTATCAAGCGGGTACTGCGCTACCTGCAGCATACCAAAGACTTCTGTCTTAAGCTGCCAGCTGAAGGTGAGGCGAAGCTCACATGCTATGCGGACAGTGACTGGGCAAATTCGCAGGACCGCAAGTCTGTGTCTGGGTTGGTGGTAAAGTTTGGGAAGTCACTAGTTGGGTGGAAGTCCCGGAAGCAAAGTCTCATTGCGCTGTCTTCTACTGAAGCTGAATTCAGTGCACTGTCAGATTTGTGCCGGGAACTAGAGTTCTATAGATGCTTGGTGCAAGAGATCTATGGGGATTGTAGCTTGCCCATCACGGTTTGGGAAGACAATCAACCTTGTTTGAAATTGGCTGAATCTGCGCAATTTAAGGCCAGAACCAAGCATCTGGACATACGTTTCCAAAATGTGTGTCAGAGTGTTCAGTCAGGTTTGATTCGGCTGAAGTATTGTGCCAGTCACAGTAACCTGGCCGATGGATTCACCAAACCTTTAAGCTTCCAGTGTCATGGGGAGTTTTGTGGTGGTTTGGAGTTGGGGGTAAGTTCTGTACTTACTCCCCCCACAGTGGTGCAGCGCGAGAGGGGGTGTGAGGATAACCTGAGCTTACAGGGTTAAAACAGCTCAGAGTGTACGCACTGCCCACTGTTGGGAGGGGGGAGATTCTACGTCATGTCCGAGAGTCTCCAGTCTTTGTTCTTTTTCTCTACTTTCGCTTTTGAGGAGAGAGGACGTGTTTTCACGATGCTGTTCGCTGTGATAGATAATGGATAGTCTGCTGTAAATAAACTGCTTCTAGCTGCTAATATCCTGAGTGGACTTTATTTTAGCACACTGAAGAAAGCTCTGAAGAAGTTTTTGCAGCTTTCTCTTGCTGCTGCGTAAACTCTGCGGTTTTTTTGCTCAGAGCCTTTGGAATGTGGCCTTTGAAGTCCAGCAGAGCTGTACAGCCGAAGTGGGCTGGACACCGGGGCTTATCTGAGCAATAAATCATCTAAGAGGTTCAGGGGGTCACGAAGAGGCGGACATGACTAAACAACAACAACAGGTAGGCTCCTAGCTTTGCTTTCCTCCCCCTCCTCCAATTTTGGCCATTTCTGGTTCTACTAGTTAGGGCCATTTGGGGGCCAGGGAGAGAAAGAAATAACAACAACCCTGGATCCACCTGTCTGAAATTTGGCAGGGCTACTCCTCTCTTGTGCAGCCACTTAGTTTTTGTGCACCTATTTGTGGGGGAAAAACCCAGAAAGTTGTGGCCATTTGGGTCTCCCAGGCAATGGGAGGATCAATCTTTTAGCTTTCTGAATATTGCTTTGGATTCCGGGTCTGAGGCAAGCACCCCACTTCCAGCCCCCCCGCCCCCCCCATGGCCCAAAGTGAACAGGGGCTTGGTCCAGAGGGCTGAAAGGAAGCACAGGGAGACCACACAACCCGACCAGGAGTTGTGAAAATCTCCCTCTTCAAGCCAACATTTTGAGATGAACGCAGCTCAACAATTCCTTCAGCTCATTACCCTGATTTTCTATTTTTATTTTTAAGGAAGCTGTATACCCCTTCCCGGAAATTTCCCTGTTCCAGATGTCCTATCTTCAGAACAAAGGTTTCTGCTTTATAATAGAGGAAACCTAAATACAGTATAATACACCCTTGTGCAAATTAATTGAAACAAACAATGTAGTTTATTGTACAAAACTTGCATATACATGTACAAACATATATGTACATTAGTAACGGATATGACCTCCGCTATTGTAAAGCAGGATTTGAACACAGTTTGGCATGGAGTCTACTAGTTTCGAACAGTCACTGTTGGTTTTCGGATCCCTGTACCACACTTGAATCAGCGCCTGCAGGAGCTTCTCCATAGTCATACAGTCTACAGCAGGGTTCAGCAAACTTACCGCGTCTTGGGTAGGTGTCTCCAGCGCCGATTGCACGGCGGGCCAGAAGGCGGGGGAGCGTGTGCCCAAACACGTGTACACACGCTATTTCTGGCGCACTTCTGGGTCGGAGGAGCACCGGAAATAGCTTGTGCGCATGTGCACGGGCCTCCTCCAACCCGGATGTGCACCAGAAATAATACCTGTCCATGCGAAAATAATGCTTGCGCATGTGAACTGAGGCTCCAAGACTTTGGCCACCTCATGAGAAGAGAAGACTCCCTGGAAAAGACCCTGATGTTGGAAAAGATGGAGGGCACAAGGAGAAGGGGACGACAGAGGACGAGATGGTGGGGCAGTGTTCTCGAAGCTACCAGCATGAGTTTGACCAAACTGCGGGAGGCAGTGGAAGACAGGAGTGCCTGGCATGCTCTGGTCCAGGGGGTCACAAAGAGTCGGACATGACTAAACTGTTGTAATGGCAGGGTCCTAAGCACAGCGGAAGGATGAGCAGTACGTGCCACATACTTTACATTACTTTATTTGCACTTCAAAGCTGGTAGATTACAGAAAAGCATCTTGCTTCTGCCGGAGCAGAGAAAGCATCCTCTCTCCTCTGATGCACGGAGAGAACAGTGAAAAACAGGAAACCAGTGTACGTCACATCCAGTCTCCTTTCCCGTGAGAAACTCCAACAGCAATGCTGTCTGTGGAATGTAAACACCTGTCTCGTGGCAAGCACTTCGCTGCACAGTGAAGAAAGCAGAAACCAACATCAACAACATGTGAAAATAAAGCTTGCACATGCGCAAATAATGCTTGCGCATGCACACAAGCTATTTCTGGTGCTCCTCCAACCCAGAAGTGGGCAGCCATGCAGTGCAGCACAGAGCCGGTAAGAGCGGGCAGCGGGGGTCACAGCGGGCCAGATAAACGAGTCCCACGGGCCTTATCCGGCCCCGCAGACCTTAGTTTGGGGAACCCTGGTCTACAGCACGGAGGCGACTTTTGCATATAGCCCACAAATTCTCAATGGGATTTATGTCTGGGGAATTCCCTGGCCAACCAAGTACCTGTATTTGCTGCTCTGTCATGAATTCTTCCCCACTTTCAGTGTGTGACAGAGGGCTAGTTCCTGCTGCAATATCCCAGTACCATCAGGAAACCTCTTTTCCAGCTCTGGAATAAACTCTCTTTCGTAGAACCTCAACAGATTGTGGCGAGCGCATCATTCCTCCTATTGGCTGCAGGCTTCCAACACCATCATGATCAACTGACTTTACGTGTTTGTTTTGAGTACAGGATTACGAGTAAGATAGAAAACATGCTTTGTTTCGAATAATTTGCACAGTGGTGTAGTAGGAGCGACAACTGCTCTGAACAATGGCGTCATAATAATGGCAAGAGGTTTTCCCCAAAACGCCTGTGGAACGAGGCCACCCTCCGTCTTGGCTTTCCAGCAGGCGCCAGGCACACACGTCACAACAAAGCCCCAGGTTGGATTGTCAGAAACGACAGGACGTAAAATGGATTTTGTGCCAATTTGCACATGGATGCACCTTTTGCGTAGACGTTTTTGAAGGCTGGAGGCGGCCAGGGCAGACGTTCTCCCCCTCGTGCGCCGCAGCTTCTCCTTCCTCCAGAGCACCAGCGCTTTCTGCTTCCCATGCCCACCTGCTAGCAGTTGGTGGGCAACCTTGCCTTTCATTTACATCTGCTAGCTTAGAGATTTCTGGCAGATCCGAGGGATAGAGAGGGCTCTGTCTCTTTGCCAGTTCCATGAGATTTCCCGAGTCCGGGTGGGCTCCGTCCATTCCAGTAAACATTATTAGTGCCTGCCATCAGCGAGATTATTATATTGGAGATTTTCGTGCAGATTTACTCATGCTAAGCTTGGCATTTAGCAAAGTTGTTTTAACTGAAGCTGCGCCTCCCCCTAAGCCAGGGCTAGAGCTGCCAATCTTTTTCATGATTCCAGAATATATCTTGGGCAGCAGGATTTTCTATAGGCAATTAACATCTGTTGATTCTACTCTCTCGTTTATCAAGGGTGTGTGTGCATGCATATGAATCTGTGGTCTGCTTTGAAGGAGGATCAAAACCTTAACTGCACAAAGCTCACTTTTGAAATTACAATATTTGCCGTGTGCAATTGCAAAACAGCCCCCTTATGAACCAAACTCATGAGAGGCCTGAGGGAATGGTCTTCTGGGCACAACTGGGACCCATGATGGACCTCATGCAGTCTATGCTCTGGAGGCTGGGCACCCCAATAATAAATTAATAATACATTTTATTTATATCCTGCCCTCCCCAGCTGAAGCTGGGCTCAGGGCGGCTAACAACAATAAAAGAGAAATTGGGGCCCTCTGGGTCCCCCCCCCCAACCCTACAATTCTATGAAATCCTCCAACCTGTGTATCTGGTCATTTTTCAATGATGAACTTACCTGTGCGAAAAGTCTATGATAAGTACAGTCCAGGAAGGAGCCTGGCAGCCGTTCTGGTCTCCAATCTCAACAGCTCTATTTGGCAATAATGATGACTTCGCCAACCCTCTGAGCCATTGCTGAAACGGATGAGCAGGAGAAAGTACATGTGCGGCTGCCCAGGCGCTCGCTTGATTTATGAACTGCCTCATTCACAACGGCAAGATAGACTCCCAGGTAGGCAACCACTTTGCAGAAGCAAAATATCATCCCGGGCGGAAGGGGAGGGGTTCAAATGCAAACCATGAAAGGACACTTCTGCAGGGGAAACTACTTGGGGCAACAGAGATCATAGAATCTGAGTTGGAAGGGACCCTGGGGGTCATCTAGTCCAACCCCCTGCAAGGCAGGAATCTTTAATGTTTTGATGTTTTGATGTATTTTTAATCTCCCGTTGGAAGCTGCTCAGTGTGGCTGGGGAGGATCCAGCCAGATGGGCGGGGTATAAGTAATAAATTATTATTATTATTATTATTATTATTATTATTATTATTATTATTTTGCCTAAGGTGGGGCTTGAACCCACAACCCTGAGATTAGAAGTCTCATGCTCTCCCAATTGAGCAGGTAGGTCCCTGTGGGGAGAGGCGGTCCTTGAGGTATTGTGGTCCTGAGCCATTTAAGGCTTTATACTGTAGGACACGGGTTGCTCTGTGGTCTAAACCACAGAGCCTAGGACTTCCCGATCAGAAGGTCGGCAGTTCGAATCCCCGGGACGGGGTGAGCTCCCGTTGCTCAGTCCCTGCTCCTGCCAACCTAGCAGTTCAAAAACACCTCCAAGTGCAAGTAGATAAATAGGTACCGCTCTGGCGGGAAGGTAAATGGTGTTTCCATGCGCTGCTCTGGTTCGCCAGAAGTGGCTTAGTCCTGCTGGCCACATGACCCGGAAGCTGTACGCCAGCTCCCTCAGCCAATAAAGCGAGATGAGAGCCGCAACCCCAGAGCCGGCCACAACTGGACCTAACGGTCAGGGGTCCCTTTACTGTAGGTCAAAACCAGCACTTTAAATTGGGTCTGGAAATCTCCATGCATGGCCTTTTAGAAGTGGGCAGGGTGTTTTCTTCTTGGTTTTGAAGTATCTCTGTGGGGTTTATTTTCTGTTTGGTTGTAAGTCACTTTGGGAAGCTCTGAGGAAGACAAAGTGACTCATAAATTTAATAACCCAAAGGTTGGCTGGGTCTATGGCGTCTCTGGTCCCTTGAGCACTGGCTGCATGCAAGACGACTGTCTTCCTTTGACCTCCATCAGCGAGCGATTTCTGGCTGCTTCTGTCCTCCACTCACCAAGGATGAGCAGAGAAGAAGATGCAGGGGGGAAAGCCACTTAGCAATTTCGCTATCACCTCCAGACTGAATCGGCAGCTCCTCCATGCAAATGTGCACCAAATTAACATTCCCATTTAAAGAGGGAGTTTAGTCCTTTTATTAATCATGTAAGTGCTGTCTCGGGTCACTTCCATTAGCCAAATGAGCCACCGTGCCATGTGCTTCTCGCTGGGCTCCCCTCTTTGTATTGATAATGTCCTCTGATGAATTGCATATGTGCCATTTGACACTGACAAACGAGGCCATTTGATCAAGTGAAAGTATCAAGCAACAGCAGGCAGAGGCCTTTATGGAAAGTTAAGGAAGTGCTATTAAGTCTTCAAGGCATCTCATTGTCAGTACATTTCTGTGTGTGTCCCCTCCCCCCTTCACCTGGCAGATGGAGGCTGCCTTGACACTGGAGGGGAGAGAAGCAGCAAGGATCCTCCCAGGAACCCTCTGCCTTAATCTCATTCCTCTTCTGTTCCCACACTGGGTCCCACACTGAGCAGAACCACACCCTGGGGGTGGGAGGGATAATCTTTGGGGGCACTCAATGGCAAGGAGGCAGCAGGGCGGGCCCCAGAGGTGACCTATCGACTTTGAAAACCTAGTTTCACTGGATCAAATCCATCCCTTTGGTTGAATTAATTCACCTAATTAGTTCTAATTTTGAAAAATAATAATTGTGCAATTATTTGGGTACTGTTTTGAGTTTTGCTGTGTTATTATCTTCCTTAGTGGGTCTTGAAAACCACTGTACTGAATAATGCTTTTAGGGGGTACTGGGGATGAGTTTGTGGATCTTTATGCCCCGAAAGCTCTGGGGACCAGTCGGAGAGCTAGCACACCCACACTCCCACCCCGGGACCTGGAGATGCTGGGGCTCAGCTCAGAGCCTTCTGACTACCAAAAAGCGATCTCTGCCTCAGAGCTCCCAGCCCTTCTGGTTTCTCCCACTTCCCTTCCAGTAGCAACTGCAGCCAGATCCTTAGAGAGGTTGGCGTCATTGCCCTGGGCTGGGACAGATGTCTTCTCAGTCATTGGCATCACCAAGAATGGAAAGGGATTGGCAGTGCTGATGAAGGATGTTCTCCTGTCTCCTGAGCTCCTCCTGCAAAGGGAACTTCACAGCCTCTGGTGGTCACCCATTCATCACCAGTCCTGCTCTCGCTACTGAGAGTCCCGACGTCTTTACTCATCTGGAAATGTGATCTCTCTCTCACTCATGTACATTGACTAAGCTCAAGCAGAGCTGTATGAGCATGAGAAGGATCAGGCCAGTGGCCCGTCTGGTTCAGCATCCTGTTCACACAGTGGCCAAACAGATGCCCCGATGGGATGCCTGCAAGCAGGAGCCGAGCCCAAGAGCAAAGTCCCCTCCCGTGGTTTCCAGAGAAAAGCAGAGGGAGAAGAGGAGATCTGGATGAGCCCCTTGTCTGCTTAAGGGATGCTGCGTTGAGAGCTGACTTACTTCTGAGCATGTTTAGCTCACCTTCCCCAAATCAGTGGGAGACCAGCACCAGGATGCCTGGACTTTGCTGGCACAGCATTTTTCTGGACGTCCAGCTCCCCATTTCTCTGCAAGAGACCTAGGGGCACCAGATCCAGCAGCTCCCCTGCTCTACAAACAACCCTCGCCTGGAATCCTGGCCTGCTGTTTGGGCTGAGAAAATCTCTCTAGGTTGGTGTCATGGGCATAGACAGGATTTTTTTGGGGGGGGGGGGCAGAACTCCCATTTGCAATGTATTTTTATTTTTTGGGGGGGGGGGGCAGCTGCCCCTCCCTGCCCCCCTGGCTATGACCATGGTTGGTGTCTTTCATTTCCCCAATCTTAAATCAAGTCCTGCCCATTTCCACATCAGCTTGTGAAAAGGAAAAAGAAATGACTCCAGATTGCATTTCTTCTCCTCCTCCTAAAACAACATGTTGTAGTGCATTGTTTTTGCCTAACAGACACATTTTTTGCAGAGTAATTTCCCCAAATACAAGGGATTCTTGTTAAATTAGTAGGTAAAAGGTAAAGGGACCCCTGACCATTAGGTCTAGTCGTGGCCGACTCTGGGGTAGTGGTGCTCATCTCGCTTTATTGGCCGAGGGAGCCGGCGTACAGCTTCCAGGTCGTGTGGCCAGCATGACTAAGCCTCTTCTGGCGAACCAGAGCAGCGCACGGAAATGCCGTTTACCTTCCCGCTGGAGCGGTACCTATTTATCTACTTTCACTTTGGCGTGCTTTCAAACTGCTAGGTTGGCAGGAGCAGGGACCGAACAATGGGAGCTCACCCCGTCATGGGGATTCAAACCGGCGACCTTCTGATTGGCAAATCCTAGGCTCTGTGGTTTAACCCACAGCACCACCTGTGTCCCAAAATAAGTAGGTAGATAAGTACAATTTATTGGCACGGGTGGCTGTACGCCAGCTCCTTCAGCCAATAAAGCGAGATGAGCGCCACAACCCCAGAGTCGGTCACGACTGGACCTAATGGTCAGGGGTCCCTTTACCTTTAAGTACAATTTATGTGCACACTTTGCATATGTCACTTTATCCACATGACTTGGCTGGGGAGCTGAATTGCAAGATGCAAAGAAGTGCCAATTTCAAATGAACTCTGCGTTTTGGCTCCAGCATGCTGGAATCCCCTTCATCGGAGGCTCTTAAGCAGAGCTTGGAGGGTCATCTGTCATGGGAGTCTTTATGATTCCTGCATCTCATGGGGTTGGACTAGATGACCCTGGGAGTCCCACCCACTTCTAGGGTTCTGTGTTAGTTCAGCACACAGAACATGAATCTGAAGCAGACGGAATTATTATTTACAGTCCTGCACCCTGGAGCATTTTGACCTCGCCAACCTCTGTGCGGTACAGCATTCTTGAAGCACAGAGCCCCTTTGCATCTGCTTGGACTGGGCCACCTCCTTAATGCAGGCCTGCTTGAATTATTCATCCCTTTCCGTGCAGCCCAAGCGCTTTCCTTCGGCTGCAGGCTTTCCCCTGGAGCGGTTCCAGCTCTGCCGTGAGCCCAGAGGCGGAGGCGGATGACGCATGATGGAAATTTGCCTCTCTGGCCCCTCTTCATCCAGCGCTTGGCCCAGGCCTCGTCTTCCTCCTGCCTTGCCAGATATATAAATGTCAGGAGTTCAGCTGGTCGTGACCTGTGCGCAGGGAGATAGTGGGCTGCATTTCAACGCTGCAGGGCTTCCGGGAAGATTAATTTCTAACAGCCAGGATGCTTTGCTTGCATTTTCAGACCAGCTGGGCAAAGCAGCCTCTTGGATTCGAGGGGCTTTTTCCTAGGCCTCCAAGTCTTGGCCTTTAATCAGTCCAGCAAGATTTACTGCAGGAGCTGAGCCAATTCAGACAGTTCATTGCCCAGAGATGTCTTGGGCTTTGAAATAATGCTTGTCTTACCTTTTCGTGTCCTCGACATTTAGGTACAGCAACCCCACCCCCTACCTTTCCTTCCTAAGCCCTGTTTGGTCCCCAAGAGGGCAGCAAAGGAGTCAAGGAGTGTTCAAGAATTTCAGCTGGGTAGCCAGGTCCCTTCCATCCTGATAAAGTCACTGGCAGCTTGAGGCAAAACTCTCTCTTTGAATTGTAGCCTTGGAAGGGGCTCCAAAAGGATCATCAAGTCCAACCCTCTGCAATGCAAGAAGCTCAGCTAAAGAATCCCAGCCAACCTCTGCTTAAAAATCTCCAAGGAAGGAGAGTCCGCCACCTCCCAAGGGAGACCGTTCCACTATCAGATGGCTCTTCCCATGAAAAAGTTCTTCCTCATGTTGAGTTGAAATATCCTTTTTTGTAACTTGAAGCCGTTGGTTCGAGTCCTCCCCTCCAGAGCAGGAGAAAATGAGCTCACTCCCTCTTCCATGGGACAGCCCTTCAGATATTTGAAGATGGCTCTCATATCTCCTCTCAGTCTCCTCTTTCCCAGGCTAAACATAGTCAGCTCCTTCAACCGTTCTTCATAAGGCTTAGTTTCCAGACCCTGGATCATCTTGGTCACCCTCCTTGGTTGCACACCTTCCAGCTTGTCAGCATCCTTCTTAAACTGTTTTGCCTGGAAGTGGACACAGTATTCCAAGTGTTGTCTGACCAAGGCAGAAGAGAGTAGAACCATTACAGTGGTGTCCCGCAAGATGAACGCCTCGCAAGACGGAAAACTCTCTAGACGAAAGAGTTTTCCGTTTTGGTGGTGCTTCGCAAAACGAATTTCCTATGGGCTTGCTTCGCATGACAAAAATGTCTTGCGAGTTCCTGCGGGTTTTTTTCCCTCCCCCCCCTTTTTCTAAGCCGCTAAGCCACTTATCCACTTATCCGCTAAGCCGCTAAAAGCCGCTAAACCGCTAATAGCGCTAATCCACTAAGCCGTCAATGGGCTTGCTTCGCAAGACGAAAAAACCGCTAGACGAAGAGACTCGCGGAACGGATTCTTTTCGTCTTGCGAGGCACCACTGTACTTCCCTTGTTCTGTTGCCCGTTGACAGCTTCTAGGAGCTACAGGGGAGAACTGAGTACAGGGTGGAGACGAAAGGTGGACAAACTACCCCAGAAGGAGTATGACATGTTCGCTATCAGAGGTCCTTCCTCCCTGACACCCCATGCACCCCTATTTGCATATACCTGTGTGACAAATGTGTATTCTCTCTCTCTCTCTCTCTCTCTCTCTCTCTGTGTGTGTGTGTGTGTGTGTGTGTGTGTGTGAGAGAGAGAGAGAGAGAGAGAGAGAGAGAGAGAGAGAGAGAGAGATGGTGCAGTTTGCTGGTGAGGCTAATGGAGGCATGTTCTAGAGAGCTCCTTCATGCATTACCTGCCTGCTGGGACTGAACAAAGCCCAACAAATTAGGACTCTAATGGGCAGCACAATCCAGTGCACCTGTAATCAGAAATCAATCCTGCTCAGTTCTCGGGGAGTGCAAATAGCTGTAGGATTGCTGCCCCCAGGATCCCTTCCACAATACAGGCAGAGAGTGGGCGGGAATCCACTCGGAAGTCGTGGAGGGAAAACCACCTGCTTTAAGAAAAAGTGGTTTTGGGGTAGGGGAAGGGGAGTGCTTTCAAAGGGCATCCGATTCATTTCCCTAAAGGGAAATGAGCCCATTTTATGCAGAGTGTCAGAGGTGGCACAGAGAGAGATCCAGCTTCACATCCTCTCTTGACCATGAAGTTCCATCTCTTTTGGACCTTTGGGTATAGGGTGGTATAGAAATTAAATAAATAATAATTACAGAATCATAGAATTGTAGAGTTGGAAGGCACCTCCAGTCCAACCCCCAGCTATGCAGGAAACTTTTGCCCAACACGGGGCTCAAAGCCAAGACCCTGAGATTAAGAGACCCAACAAGGTGAGTCGTTGCAACCTTCTGACCTTGGACTCAGTTCCTCTCAATATCTATCTATCCACCCCTCTATCTATCATCTCGTACCCTCCAACATTAGGGAGGTCCCGTTCCATAATGATAATTTTACTATTTATACCACACACATCTGTACGCCAAAAACTGTACGCCGGCTCCCTTGGCTTATAGAGTGAGATGAGCGCTGCAACCCCAGAGTTGTCCACGACTGGACCTAACAGTCAGGGGTCCCTTTACCTTTAAGGAAAAGTAGGACATTCCGGGATCAAATCAGAAACTGGAGCAGCTTCTCTAAATCAGGGACGTCCCTGAAAAATAGGGACATTTGGAGGGTCTGCCAGCTCTCTTTCTCATCTATGTTCTCGCACCTCCTAATTATTTTCCCCAGCTCCAAACCATCATAGCAAACTGCAGTGATATGTTCTTCCTGGGCTATGAGCTTCTCTCCATCACTCTCTTCCTGAGGAGTTTTTGCCCTGCTCAGCAAGTCCTCTTCTATCACGAGCCGCCACAAGAGGAATCTGGGGGGCTCTTGGCAGCGCCTGCGCTCCCAGCCAGCCAGCCAGCTCTGCCTTTGCAGGGCAATGAAAGGGTCTGCATGTCAATCTGTCACTCGGAGGGGAATGCTAAACTCGGGATCAAGCAAAATCTCCAGCCTGTTTGGTGGAGAAAGTGCTGACTCAAGGCTACGCTTGTCAGAGTCAGAGGGACGCTGGGATGGCAAGAGGCAGAGTTCTGACAGGCGGAAGGAGGGCAAGGTGGCGGAGAGGCAGCCCTTTCCCTGAAGCAAAGATGTGGGCAGCTGCTCTCAAGTGGCAGCCAAGCTGGCGTTCCCTTTGCTAAACCCAGGGCCAGATTTAGGTTGGATGCGGCCCTCAGCTCCTGAAGGTAATGGGGCCCTTTCTATGTCCAGCTGTCTTTTGTCAACAACAAATTGCCGCTGTTTTTTGTTGTTGACTATACAGTATGCTATATCGTAATTTATGGACCTAATAGGGATCTAAAGCCATTTGCACATAACAAATGGGAGCCTACACAACACAAAACACTGTTGCTGTATCTAGGTTTTATTTTATTTGTTTTTTATCTTATATTTTGGAAATGTACATTCAGGTGTTTTTTTCCTTTACATGTTTTGGGGGCCCCCAAGAAAGTGGGGCCCTAAGCTATAGCTTGTTTAGCTTATATGTAAATCCAGCACTGGCTTAACGCTTTCACCCAACTCTCTCTCTCTCTCTCTCTCTCTCTCTCTCTCTCTCACACACACACACACACACACACACACACTGTCATTTTCATCTCTGTATCTCACCCTTCTAGCAGTCACTGAAGAAAAGTCCCTTAGGGAGGTTCAGAGACAGGTCCAGGCAGAGTTACTTAGCTGTTTTCAGGTGGAGCCAATGCAGAATATTCTTAGAAATTCTTTGACATGAGCACACCCATGTAGCTGAAGAAACAGCTGGGTGCCAGAGCAGGATCTGAGCACAAGAGCCCTGTCTCCCCTCCTGTGTCTTCCAGCAATGGGCATTCAGAAGCATTGCTGCCTCACACTAAAGATATATACAGGCGATTCTCCTTGGGGAGAACAGTCCATAAATGAGGAGCCCCTGCAGGATGGCCACCCTCTGGACCTCTCAAGGAGGAGGCACATGAAGAAGGACCTCAGATTTTGATCTCAGGGTCTGGAGAGGTTCATATGGAAGGAGGTGGTCCTTCAGGTATTCCGGTCCTGAGCAATGTAAGGCTTTATAGGTCAAAACCATCACCCCCACCTCCTCTCCCCCAACTGCAAGATGTCTATGGGAAAAGTGTCTCTCACCAAACATCAACAAACTGTGAAAAAGACTATGAACTGAAAATGGAGGCAATAGATGTACCACTCCCTGTTTATCTGTTTTCCTTCTAACACAAAAAAAACCTTAATAAAAACTAATCACAATAAAAGAATTTGATTTGGGCCTGGAGATTAACTGGGAGCTCGTGCAGTCAGGCCAGGATCCGTGTAATTTGCTCAAACCATCTTGCCCCAGTGAGTAGCCTGGTCTCCAAATTCTGCACCAGCTGAAATTTCTGAAATATTACACAAAGTCTTGGGGGCCAGTGAAGGGGGGCTTTCCAGTCCCCAGATGGGTCTAGTTTTGGCCCTGGGATCATCTGCCTGCAGAGCATATTCTGCACCCCTGAGCTGTGGTCCCTCTTCCTACGTCTTGGAACAAAAAGGCAGCACAACGGTTAAGCAGATCTTAGGAAAACTCCATCAAACATTGGAGTAATTTCAGCATCTGGGATGCTTTGTCTTCCATGCAATTGTATTGTTTAATGTAGCAAACCCCCCCCCCCCACCGTGCATTACCCTAAATACGTCAAGCTCCGTTTTCTCCTCTCGCTTCCTTGTTATAAGAAGTGGGCACTTCTTAATGAGAACAAGAAAGCCCCTTGTAGAACTCTGCAGGCTGCAGAGGAGATAAACGGCTCCCTTGCAAGGTCTGTCCGTGTTCTCTGAAGATCTGGGAGGGTTTGATAAGGGCTTCCTGCGCACCCCTCTTATTTTCCAAACTGGGGGGAGAGGAAGAGAGGAGGGACATGAAAGGCAACGCAGCACGAGACCCGATTTGCTCTGCTCGACTGCAGCAAACCATAAAGTGAGGGCAAGACAAGGATTCTGCCCAGGAACACACCTTCTTCCCACAGTGAAACATGAGGTCAATTATAAGAATAATATAAGAATAATTTTTAAAAATGCCTTCCAGTAGCACCTTAGAGACCAACTAAGTTTGTTCTGGATATAAGCTTTTGTGTGCATGCTCACTTCTTCAGATACACTGAAAGAGAAGTCACCAGACCCTTATATATAGTGAGAGGGTGGGGAGGAGTCATAATCTGAAGGGTGGTGGGAGATGGGTGATTGGCTGGTAGGTGTAGTAAACCTGTTGATGACTGTTAACAACTGTACTTGGTCTTACAGGAAAAAGCAAGGGGTGAGATGGCTAAAAATAGCTTATCATGTATAATGAGATCAGAATCCAATGTCTCTGTTCAGACCAGGTCTCTCCGTGGTTTTAAGTTTGGTAATAAGTTGCAATTCAGCAACTTCTCTTTCCAGTCTATTTCTGAAATTCTTTTGTAATAAGACAGCTACTTTGAGATCTTGTATAGAATGTCCTGGGAGACTGAAGTCTTCTCCTACTGGTTTCTCTGTCTTGTGATTCCTGAATTCAGATTTATGTCCATTTATCCTTTGGCATAGGGTTTGACCTGTTTGTCCAATACAGTGGTACCTCAGGTTAAGTATTTAATTCATTCCGGAGGTCCGTTCTTAACCTGAAACTGTTCTTAACCTGAAGCACCACTTTAGCTAATTGGGCATCCCACTGCCGCTGTGCCACCAGAGCATGATTTCTGTTCTCATCCCGAAGAAAAGTTCTTAACCCGAGGTAATATTTCTGGGTTAGCGGAGTCTGTAACCTGAAGTGTATGTAACCCGAGGTACCACTGTATAGAGAGCTGAAGGGCACTGTTGGCATTGTTGGCATTTGATGGCATAAGAATAATTTATTATTTATACCCCGCCCATCTGGCCCCTTGGTGCTGCTCCCAGCAGAATATTGATAATAATAATTTATGCACCAAATGGATATGACAAAAATGGGGAGGAGGCAGGAAGACCTGGCTGCCTGGAAATGCACACGCCGTAAACGTAGGACTCGTCTTCACTTCAGCCATTCCTGCCACTTTCCCCTGGGAAAACCCTCTCTTTTCCTCTGAATCAGAGCAAATGTCCATCAGGTTTCTGCAGACTGTCTTTTCCTCCGATTTAGCAGTCAAGTGTGGGGTTTCCTGGCGAAAGTGGTGAGGCAAATGGGACTCTGCTCTGACCTTTGCCTACAACACCCGAGGAAAGCGGGAAACTTCTCAGAGTCGTGTTTTCTAGGCATAGAACAAGAGGAAATGCAGGTGAGACCTGAGTCAGGAGCCCCAGTCCTAAGAAATTTGTGAAACACCTGGAAACATCCATAGCCCAGCTGGGGCACATAGAATCATAGAATCCTAGAGTTGGAAGAGACCACAAGGGCCATCGAGTCCAACCCCCTGCCAAGCAGGAAACACCATCAGAGCACTCCTGACATATGGTTGTCAAGCCTCTGCTTAAAGACCTCCAAAGAAGGAGACTCCACCACACTCCTTGGCAGCAAATTCCACTGTCAAACAGCTCTTACTGTCAGGAAGTTCTTCCTAATGTTTAGGTGGAATCTTTTTTCTTGTAGTTTGGAACCATTGCTCCGTGTCCGCTTCTCTGGAGCAGCAGAAAACAACCTTTCTCCCTCCTCTATGTGACATCCTTTTATATATTTGAACATGGCTATCATATCACCCCTTAACCTCCTCTTCTCCAGGCTAAACATGCCCAGCTCCCTTAGCCGTTCCTCATAAGGCATCGTTTCCAGGCCTTTGACCATTTTGGTTGCCCTCCTCTGGACACGTTCCAGTTTGTCAGTGTCCTTCTTGAACTGTGGTGCCCAGAACTGGACACCGTACTCCAGGTGAGGTCTGACCAGAGCAGAATACAGTGGCACTATTACTTCCCTTGATCTAGATGCTATACTCCTATTGATGCAGCCCAGAATTGCATTGGCTTTTTTAGCTGCCGCATCACACTGCTGGCTCATGTCAAGTTTGTGGTCAACCAAGACTCCTAGATCCTTTTCACATGTACTGCTCTCAAGCCAGGTGTCCCCCATCTTGTATTTGTGCCTCTCATTTTTTTTGCCCAAGTGCAATACTTTACATTTCTCCCTGTTAAAATTCATCTTGTTTGTTTTGGCCCAGTTCTCTAATCTGTCAAGGTCATTTTGAAGTGTGATCCTGTCCTCTGGGGTGTTAGCCACTCCTCCCACTTTGGTGTCATCTGCAAATTTGATCAGGATGCCCTTGAGTCCATCATCCAAGTCGTTGATAAAGATGTTGAATAAGAAGGGGCCCAAGACAGAACCCTGTGGCACCCCACTAGTCACTCTTGTCCAGGATGAAGAGGAACCATTGATGAGCACCCTCTGGGTTCGGTCAGTCAGCCAGTTACAAATCCACTGAGAGGTAGCATAGTCAAGTCCGCATTTTACCAGCTTCTTTACAAGAATATCATGGGGCACCTTGTCAAATGCCTTGCTGAAATCAAGGTAGGCTACATCCACTGCGTTCCCTTCATCTACCAGGCTTGTAATTCTGTCAAAAAATGAGATCAGGTTAGTCTGACATGACTTATTATTTTTCAGAAATCCATGCTGACTATTGGTGATCACAGCATTCCTTTCTAGGTGCTCACAGACTGTTTGCTTAATGATCTGCTCCAGAATCTTCCCTGGTATTGATGTCAGATTGACTGGGCGGTAATTATTTGGGTCCTCTCTTTTCCCCTTTTTGAAAATAGGGACAACATTTGCCCTCCTCCAGTCTGCCGGGACTTCGCCTGTTCTCCGGGAATTCTCAAAGATGACTGCCAGTGGTTCTGAGATCACATCTGCCAGTTCTTTTAATAGTCTTGGATGCGGTTCATCTGGCCCTGGAGACTTGAATACATCTAAACTAGCCAAGTATTCTTGTACTATCTCCTTAGTTATTCTGGGCTGTGTTTCCTCTGCTGAATCATTTGCTCCAAATTCTTCAGGTCGGGCATTGTTTTCTTTATCAGAGAAGACTGAGGCAAAGAAGGCATTGAGGAGTTCAGCCCTTTCTGTGTCCCCTGTTTGCATTTCACCATCTTCTCCTCTGAGTGACCCCACTGTTTCTTTCTTCTTCCTTTTGCTACGAACATACCCATAAAAGCCTTTTTTGTTGCTTTTAACCTCTCTAGCAAGCCTGAGTTCATTCTGTGCTTTAGCTTTTCTGACTTTGTGTCTACACGTGCTGGCTATTTGTTTGAATTCCTCTTTGGTGGTTTCCCCCCTTCCCATTTTTTGTACACATCCTTTTTTAATCTTAACTCAGTTAAAAGTTCTTTAGATAGCCACCCTGGCTTCTTTAGGCACCTTCCATGTTTCCGTCTCATTGGTATTGCCTGAAGTTGTGCTTTTACTATCTCCCTCTTAACAAACTCCCAGCCATCATGAACTCCCTTTCCTTTTAGTATTACTGTCCATGGGATCTCACCCAGCACTTCCCTAAGTTTTATGATGTCAGCTTTCATAAAGTCAAGAAATTGAGTCCTAGTATGCTTGGCTGCTCCTTTCCGCTGTATAGTAAACTTCAAAAGAGCATGATAACTCGCGCCTAATGATCCTTCCACTTCTACCCCACTAACCAGGTCATCAACATTGGTTAGGACCAGATCTAAAATGGCTGTTCCTCTTGTTGCTTCTCCCACTTTCTGGACAACGAAGTTGTCTGCAAGGCCAGTGAGGAATCTGTTTGACCTTATGCTCTTGGCTGAGTTTGACATCCAGCAAATATCCGGGTAATTGAAGTCCCCCATTACTACTATCTCCCTTCCTTTTGCATGCTTGGCCATCTGTTCCAGGAAGGCATCATCTATGTCCTCCGTTTGGCTTGGGGATCTATAGTAAACTCCCACAATGAGGTCCCTGTTATTCTTCTCTCCCTTATTATTATTTTTTTTTTTAATAATATTTATTAAGTTTTTGACAAAAAAGGAGTTACAACACAATAGACAATAAACAAAAAAAACACACATAGAAAAATACAAAAATGTAAAAATCACATAAAAAAAAATCCCTCTTTCTATTATTTTGCCTCTCATTTACGTATTTTCATGACTTCCTCACACCTTCATTTTTTGTATTCCATATAAAAATTGGTTCAGCAAGTTCATACCATCTTATTTTACCCTTAATTATTTCTCCTCACATATTTCTAACTTCAAATTTTCGTCTAATGTTAATCCATTTTTGCATATTCTTATTTTACCACTTTGTTTCATTCCAACGTCATTAACATTCATAAATTTTACGATATTTCTGTAAATATTTTTTTTTATTTTTTTTTGCAGGCAAAAAGAATTTTCTTTCTTCCCCTCCCTCCCCTCTCCTGCAACTCGGGGAAGGAGTCCTTTTATTTGACGTTGTGAATTAAGTCCTTTAAACACAATTTCCCAGTTCTTAGCTTAAAGAGTCTTTGCTTTAGTCTATTTACAAAAAGCAGAAGGCGGACTTCCTGTTTACACCTTCCCGCTTCGGGCCAAATTCAAGTTTATTCCTTTGATCAAAGGAGCGATTCCTTTGATCTCCCGATCTTTCACTTAACCTACTCACGGGTTGTTGCTCAAAAGTCAAATTTTCACAGGAAAGAGGACAGCGCTCTCCGGCAGCAGCTGTGCAGCTTCGCTCTGCAGAAGTAGCGATTGACTCTCAGCACTGCGCCAGACTCCCCGGCCCGCTCTGGAGCCCTTTGCAGGGTTCCTTTGCAAATCGGGGGGGGGGCGCAAAAGGTGCCCACCGAGTCCCACAGTCACAGGCTTCACCTGCCTGTGATTTTTGGAAGAGTCCCCGCTTCGCTGTAGCGGCAGGACCTGATTTCTGCAGGGCTTTCTCCCTCTAAGTTAGAGGGAATCCGCCATTGCCGATGGTGCCGCCTCCGGAAGTCTTCTCTCCCTTAATTTTGACCCAAATGCTCTCACTTTGGCTTTGAGGTTCTAAATCTTGGATCTCTTCACAGGTATACACATCCCTGACATATAACGCCACTATATAACTCCTCCTTTCTTGTCTGGTCTGTTTCTCTGAAATAGATTGTATCCCTCCATTATTACATTCCAGTCGTGGGACTTATCCCACCAGGTTTCAGTGATGCCTATTATGTCATATTTAGTTTGCTGTACCAAGAGCTCAAGCTCATCTCGTTTATTTCCCATGCTTTGCGCATTAGTGTACAGACTTTGAAGTCCATTAATCATTCCCCCGTGTCTCTTATTTAAGGATTTTTTCCTCCCACCACTAGGTCTGCGTGCTGTTTGCTCCATTTGGTCTATGACATTTAGATGATCATCTTCATCAATTGATAGACTCCTACCTTCAGGAGCACTGTCTCCCTCCCCCATATTAGTCAGTTTAAAGCCCTCCTGATGAGGTTTCTGAGATTTTTGGCAAAAACATTTCTCCCAACCGTTGTGAGGTGCAGCCCATCGCTTGCCAGAAGTCCATCTTCAAGAAACTGCAGTCCGTGATCTAAGAATCCAAACCGTTCCTGTTTACACCATTTGCGAAGCCAGCTGTTCACTTCCACTATTTTTCCCTCTCTCCCTGGGCCACGTCGATCAACTGGGAGGACAGATGAGATGAAAATTTGTGCATTTAATTGCTTCAATTTCCTGCCCAGAGCCTCATAGTCTCTATTGATCTTCTGGAGGCTATTGCTTGCAGTGTCATTGGTTCCCACATGAACCAAGAGGAAGGGGTATTTGTCAGTGGGTTTTATGATTCCTTGCAGTCGTTCAGTTACATCTTGGATCTTAGCCCCGGGGAGACAGCACACTTCCCCGAGACATCTTGTCAGGCCCACAGATCACTGCTTCTGTTCCCCTCAGTAGGGAATCCCCTATCACCACTACACGCCTCCTCTTAGGTTTGGTCGGGGTTCTTCCGTGATCTGTCCGTTCCAAGGTCGCCTGCACATTCCCTGAGGACTGACTTTGCTGCTCGTCTTCATATATCTGATCGACTGTAATGCGGGACAGATCCTCAAATGGAGTCTGCTCTTCGTCTTCCATGCTAGGGGAGAGGACCTCAAAGCGACTGTGTATTTCTAAACAATCAGAGCGAACCCTGGGCCTCCTACTTCTTTGAGTCACGTTTCTCCATATATCTGGCTCCTGTGTTGGTGAACTAGCCTCCTTCTCAGGGGAGTCCCCTGTCTCCTCCTTGGTGGAGACGGTGTGCTCTGTTGCTTCCAAGAAGAGCTCCAGCTCTCTAATTCTTTGGAGCGTAGCCACACGTTCCTCCAGTTGCTGGACTTTGTCTTCTAAGAGGGCAATCATTGTGCAATTGCTGCAGGTAAAGCTGCCTGCAACCTTTGGCAAGATGGCAAACATTGTGCAGGAACCGCAGGCGACAGCAGCTGTTCCCTCACCCTCTATCTTGAGAACGTGTCGTTGGGGGTGGCTACAGCGGTCTTCCATCATAAAAAGCATGAAGACAGGACAAATAACTCCCCCCCTTAAAAAACCCTAGGTCTCCCCCAACAAACATTTGAGACTAGCTCCCCTAAATCTAAAAGATGGATCAAACTGCGTGCGCAGAAACCCTGCCCCCTCTGACCTTTGCACAGGGAGAGCAGCTAATCAGCCACAAGAAACACACACACGAGAAAACCCTTTTTGCTCCTTCTTCAGCCTGAATGTGAGGAATGTCAGAAGCCGCCCTTCTATGGGATCAGGACACTGCTCTGTCCAGCGCAAAGCTTTCCTCCCTCTCTCCTAACATGAGAACTCCTGGACAGCCAACAAAGCTGATTGTTAGAATAATAATAATAATAATAATAATAATAATAATAATAATAATTTATTATTTATACCCTGCCCATCTGGCTGAGTTGCCCCAGCCACTCTGGGCAGCTCCTAATTGACTGTTAAAAACAATGCAGCATTAAATATTAAAAACTTCCCTAAAGAGGGCTGCCTTCAGATGTCTTCTAAAAGTCAGGTAGTTGTTTATTTCTTTGACATCTGATGGGAGGGCGTTCCACAGGGTGGGCGCCACTACTGAGAAGGCCCTCTTCAAAGGTCAGCACCAACACTTCAAATTGTGCTTGGAAACGTACTGGGAGCCAATGCAGATCTCTCAGGACTGGTGTTATGTGGTTTTGGAGGCCACTCCCAGTCACCAGTCTGGCTGCCGCATTCTGAATTAATTGCAGTTTCCGGGTCACCTTCAAAGGTAGCCCCACGTAGAGCGCATCACAGTAATCCAAGCGGGAGATAACCAGAGCATGCACCACCCTGGCCCACCAGTCCGTGGGCAGGGAGGGTCTCAGCCTGCGTACCAGATGGAGCTGATAGACAGCTGCCCTGCACACAGAATTGACCTGTGCCTCCATGGACAGCTGTGAGTCCAAAATGACTCCCAGGCTGCGCACCTGGTCCTTCTGGGGCACAGTGACCCCATTCAGGACCAGGGAGTCCTCCACACCTGCCCACCCCCTGTCCCCCAAAAACAGTACTTCTGTCTTGTCAGGATTCAACCTCAATCCGCTAGATTGCTTTAAAAAAGAATTGGACAAATTCATGAGCACTATCCATAGTTACCAGTCACACTTGCTATGCTCTCCCTGCTCAGTTGGTTGCAGCAATATTTTTAGTGCAGGATGAGAGCTGGCCTGATCCACCAGGCTCTTCACACATGTACCCACCCAAAGGTGCCTCCTCCTCCTTTTCTGAGAGAGTAACCTAAGCAGATGCCCTCCACTACAACTGCAACTCCCATCCCTCCTGACCACCGGACAACCAGGTGACCAGGGTGGTCAAGAGAGGGGGACCTGGAGCTCCAAGAACTCCTCTCTAAGTGGGGAGAGGAAGGAGCCACCAGACAACATATCTTGAGTGTGCAATGGAAGATGGAGGTTTATCATCTGCTGTTCCAGAGGGCCGGACCTGAACCGATAGATTCAACTGTAAGAAAGGAGAGTCCAACTAAACCTTAGGAAGAACTTCCTGATGCTTAGAGCTGTTTGACAGTGGAAAGGTCTCCCTTCTTCAAAAGGTGGTGAAGTCTCCTTCATATGAGGAATTCATGCAGTGGCTGGACGACCTTCTGCCTACATTGCAGCAGGTTGGGCTAGATGACCCTTGGGTCCCCTCCTCCAACTTTTCAGTTCTATGACTCTAGCAGTGGTTCTCAACCTGTGGGACCCCAGATGTTGTTGGACTACAACTCCCATCATCCCTGAGCTCTGGCCTTGCTAGCTAGGGGTGATGGGAGTTGTAGTTCAACAACATCTGGGGACCCACAGGTTGAGAAAGGCTGCGAGTAATGCATGGGTAGACAAACTAAGGCCTGGGGGCTGGATCTGGCCCAATCGCCTTCTCAATCTGGCCTGAGGACGGTCTGGGAATTAGCATGTTTTTACATGAGTAGAATGTGTCCTTTTATTGAAAATGAATCTCTGGGTTATTTGTGGGGCCTGCCTGGTGTTTTTACACAAGTAAAATGTGTGCTTTTATTTAAAATTCACCTCTGGGTTATTTGTGAGGCATAGGAATTCATTCATCCCCCCCAAAAAAAATCTAGTCTGCCCCCCCCCCCCCAAGGTCTGAGGGACAGTGGACCGGCCCCCTGCTGAAAAAGTTTTCCTACCTCTGCTCTAATGGGCTGCTGCCAGGATTTCACGTCTAGGAGGGCCCTTGCAGTGGGGGGTGGTCTCCTGCCTGCCTGGACTTCCTCAGGCTTCTCTCCCCCCCCCATCCTTTTGATGTTTCAAAAGTGGGGGGCAGTACTCCGCTCCAGGCTGCACTTCCCCGGTGGGGGCGATGGCAAGCCCTCTGCGTCTCCGACGGTGCTTTAATTTCATACCTCATTTGGAGCGCGCAGCGAGCGCCCGGCTGCGCCCAGTTAATGGGACAGAAGAGCATCGGGAGGCAAGTTTTAAACAAGGTGCGGAGAGAGGGAGTGATGACTAGGAGGCGTTTTGGCGAGGAGCGAAATGCCACCGCTTTTAAAATCCCCTCTCCTCTCGCTAAATCCTCCCGACATTAAAGCCTGGTGTTTATAAAGGGGGATAAAAATGGCTCGAGAGATATTTTCGCTAGGTCCTTATTATGGCCCTGAATGTTTTCCCGAGGGAGGGGGCAAAGCCCTGAAGATGCTTCATCTGTAAGCAGAAGGAGAGGCCGCTGACATTTCCCTGCCATCTGGGGCCATTAGCAGGAGAGAGAGGTCTTTCTCAGAGCTCCGGAATCACCTCCTCGGAGAAGCCCGAAAACCTCTGCATTGCAGGGCTGGGACTAGATGACCCTCGGGGTCCCCTCTGCTTCGACAATTCATTTTTTTGTTCGTTTGCTTGCTTGCAAGTTGCTTTGAGTCGCCTTTGGCCATAAAAAGCAAGCCAGGAAATTAATAAACAACAACACCACTAATTCCCAGCCTAAGTTTAAAATGTTTCTTTCTTGGCAGCTGAAATATACTCAGAGTCGCAAAGTGATTTCATGCTCTTTATTCAGCTCATAGTGGTGAGGAGGAATGAATGGAAGTCCCCTCAAAGTATCTGCTTTATATACATTATTTACACAATGGGCTGCACATGATTGGCTAATTCCGGAATTCTACAGTAAGCCAATCAGGTTGTGGATTCACTTCAATCTGGAGCATGATTGGGTGGTTCCTGCCAACCAATCATACTGCTGCATTGTTCTAGGACCAATCAGACTGCTGCATTCTGAATCCTATTGTTCTAGGACCAATCAGACTGCTGCCTTTTGGATCCTATTGTTCTAGGACCAATCAGACTGCTGCAGTTTGGATCCTATTTGACTCAGTACATAACAGCAGCTTTCAATGCTAGCAGGGGGTTTCTACTTTAAAAAGTTTCCAGTTTCATATTGTATTATGCAATATTTATTGATGACGCAAAGTTCACAATTACAATAACACAGCAGTACCCTAAAGTGTGATTTAAGAAGCAAAAAGTTATTTGACTTTGCAGCTCAGTTTGATCTTTTTATATACTTTTTAAAGTATTGTGGTGTTTTATGTATTGTGACTTCACTGTTACTTTTATTGACTGTATCAAGTAAGCATTTATTGTAATTGCTGAGAGTGATTTTCTGCTTGAATTGCTGATATTTTTAGAGTTAATTTCATTGTGACACATTATATTCTAAATATATGATTGGATATTACTTTATTTGCTATGGTGTTTTTTTATTTTGAAGGTATATTTTTTATTATATCTTATTTGCATTGGATCAGATTGTTATCAGATATGTGATCTTGCCTGTATATCTTGCTGTTTCTTCAGCATGTTGCCATGATCACCATCATCTCCAGCTAAGGAGCAAATATTAAGAGGAAATAACTCAAGAACTCCAAGTGGTTTGAAAGCCACAGCCAGGTTTAAAAGGTCTGGGAGAATGAAAAAGTTTTCAGCCAGCACTGGACTGGCTTTAAACTAGATTGCCAGTGGTGAGCCTCTCTGGGGAAGGTTTCTGCCACCACCC
Source organism: Podarcis cretensis (assembly GCF_951804945.1). Lineage (NCBI taxonomy): Eukaryota > Metazoa > Chordata > Lepidosauria > Squamata > Lacertidae > Podarcis > Podarcis cretensis. The sequence goes on from NC_137170.1 coordinate 866,049, forward strand.
ATCTTGGGAGGATTTTAAGCAGAGGTTGGATGGACATCTGTCAGGGATGCTTTAGCTGATTCCTGCATTTCAGGGGGCTGGACTAGAGGACCTTTGGGGTCCCTTCCAATGACTCCATGGAAAAGGTACCTCACCTTGAAGAAGCTTGAAGTTCAAAACCAGCACTTGGAAAAATTGCAGATAAGGGAGAAGGCTTCAGACTTCCTCTGGGAAATGTTTGATTGCATGTCTGGGGCAGACAAACACTCAGAAACATGGTCTCTCAACAGTTAATCATAGAAATGTAGCCTTGAAAGGGACCCTGAGGGTCATTGAATCCATCTCCCTGCAGTACACAAAATCTCATTTCTTGTCATTTGAACCCACTGATTTAGGTTCTCCCCTCCAGAGCAGGAGAAAACAAGCTTGCTCCCTCTTCCATATGACAGCCTACAAGATATTTGAAGATGTCTTTTGTGTCCCCTCTCTGTTTCCTCTTCTCCAGGCTAAACACACCCAACTCCTTCAACTGTTCCTCACAAGGCTTGCTTCCTAGACCCTTCATCTTCTTGGTCGCCCATCATCTTGGATGAAGCTGTATCATGACAAAGCAGCAACTGGTCCCCATCCCCTTGCCTGCCTGGGGTCTCCCCAGGTTTAATAGTTTGTTAATTTGATTAAACATTAGGAAGAACTTTCTGATGGAAAGTGGTGCACTCTCCTTCTTCAGAGGTTTTTAAGCAGAGGTTGGACGGCCATCTGTCAGGGATTCTTCAGCTGTGATTCCTGCATTGCAGGGGGCTGGACTAAATGACTCTTGTGGATCTCTTCCAACTCTACAATTCTATGAATTAGAAGGTGACCAAGATGGTGCAGCATTTCCTTTATAATTTGTCACCTGAGCTGCAACTCAGTTCCCCTGGGTTTGAATGCTTGGGCCTTCTGGAAGAGAGGCTTCCCTCTCGCTGCCCCAGCTCCCTCACTGCCCCCAAACACAGCTGTTTGGCCCCCTCTTGCTCCCTCACCCCCCCGATGCCACCCCCTCGCCTGCTGACTTCCTGGCAACCTGTTGATATGTGTAGTAGCAGGACGAGCTCTTCCTGGAAGCTGCTGAGCATGCTTTCATCATCCTCACTCCTTTGTGGAATTTGTGCCTCTCACAATGCCCCCCCCCCAAGGAACAGTGACGTTTCCCACCCTCCGAATCACAGATGCCTGATGCACTGATGCTTCCTTAATGGCAGCAGAATGCGATTCTCCACCGGAAGGGAAGTTTCCCCCCTCCCTCCCTCCCTGGCTCACCCTGATTATTATGCCAGGCAACACCTGGACCCAGCAGCTGCCAGGTATGTCTTTCTAAATATATATTGGGCCATTCTGTACTCTCCACAGCCAGATGCCCAGAGAATGTGTGTGTGTGTGTGTGTGTGTGTGTGTGTGTGTGTGTGTGTGTAAGGTAATGCAATTCCAGACTGCATCAACAGAACTGGGCCCAGGCTAACAAAATGAATTTCAATGGGGACAAATGTCAGGTTCTGCTTTTAGGCAGGAAGAACCAGATGCACAAATATAGGACGGGGGACACTTGGCTTACTAGCAGGACATGTGAAAAGGATTTAGGGGTCTTAGTGGACCACAAGCTTAACACGAGTCAACAGTGTGATGCAGAAGCAAAAAAAGGCGAATGCTATTCTAGGCTGCAAAAAACAGAAGTCTAGTGTCCAGATCAAGGGAAGCCATAGTGCTGCTCTATTCTGCCTTGGTCAGACCGCACCTGGAATACTGTGTCCAACTAATTCAAATAAGAAATAAGATTCTGCCTTAACATTAGGTAAGAGCTGTTTGACAATGACAATGGAAGAGACTCCCTTGGAATGTAGTAGACTTGGTCAGACCATACCTGGAATACTGTGTCCAGTTCTGGCTATGTTTCGCCTAGAAAAGAAGAGGAGACATAATAGGTAAAGGGACCCATGACCATTAGGTCCAGTCATGGCCGACTCTGGGGTTGCGGTGCTCATCTCGCTTTATTGGCCGAGGGAGCCGGCATACAGCTTCCGGGTCATGTGGCCAGCATGACTAAGCCGCTTCTGGCAAACCAGAGCAGTGCACGGAAACACCGTTTACCTTCCTGTTGGAGTGGTACCTATTTATCTACTTGCACTTTTTGGGGTTCTTTCAAACTGCTAGGTTGGCAGGAGCAGGGACTGAGCAATGGGAGCTCACCCCGTCATGGGGATTTGAACCGCCGACCTTCTGATCGGCAAGTCCTAGGCTCTGTGGTTTAACCTACAGCGCCACCCTCAAATAGCTGAAGGTGGTGGGTTCTCCTTCACTGGAGGCTTTTAATCAGAGATTGAGTGGCCACCTGTCTGTGGGAATGTTAAGGATAGTAGGAGAGGATATGTTGATTAAATATTATCTTTCCTTCACTCACGCTAGTGAGGCATGTAGCAGAGCCGTTTCCCCTCAGTACAGCAGGAAGCTTGTTTGCAGATTTGTTTGAATCTCTTTAGTTAAGGAATCCAATCCGGCTTGCCCAGGTGGATTATTCCTGGTGTCCCCTTTTATCCCTCTTAAAAGAAGAAAGAAACAAGAGTCTTTCCTTAAAAGTAAACAAGAAGTTTACTCACATTCAGTTCACGATATGATCCCTGAAGGCAGGCTTTAGCTTGTAATTACATAACAAAGTGTGAGTTTATACCATATGGGGACTGAGCCCATGTGCTGCTGGCCAAGAGCCAGCAGACAGCAAAATACATTAGGAGAACAGCATCAAGAGAACAAATATGGCTGTAGGAGAGCAGCATGGCATCAAGGGAAGATGGCTGCGTGACTCGGCTCTTTTCTGGAGTCAGCCAGGGTCATGTCCACCTGCCTGGTCACATGCATGGGGAGGATGCTCCAGACCAGTGGAACAGGAAGTTATACTGGCTGGAGTAACTTCCCCCTGCCTGTGTCCACTCTAGGGAAACAAGGGATGTTGTATTTGACTGCTCCAATGGATTACATCCCATAATGTCAGGGATTCTTGAGGTCCCTTCCAACTCCATGATTCTACAACATGCAGCATCTCTGGATTGTCTTAAGCATGGAAATGGCTCTTGGTTGCAAGTCAGGGAATTATGGATGATGGGGTGAGTTCTTCAAGGGCACATAGTGGGCAAAGTTGCACAGGCCCGCCCTCTTTCCATTAACCAGCGTTCCTTTCAAAAGCCCGCAGGGCCAGGCCCTGACAAGGCCAGAACACATGCCAATAATTTGTTGCTCCTTGTTCCTCACAGATGTTTGTTTGTTTGATGCCAGCCTCTGTGTGATCAGAAGGCATTTGATCTGAGCGGAGCTCCGAACAGCCTTGGAAGCAGAAAAGGAATGCAAATCTGCTGGCAGCGCCAAGGCAGCTCTGAGAGCGGAACGGACCTGGAAGTTTCTATGCTCAAGAAGACGCCATTCTTCCACCATATGGGCAGCAGGAGCAACAGACCAGCTCTGCCATCACGGCTGAGGGGATGCTCTGGGAGTGATCCTTGGAGCACCTGCCATCTGCTTGGACCATGAAACCAGGAGTGACGATGTCAAGGGTTGCCTAAAGAGGAATTTTGGAGGGGGTTCATGGACAGGCAGAAAGCCAAGGGACTTCTATCAGAGTGAACCATAGAATTGTAGAGTTTGAAGAGATATCCAAGGGCCAGCTAGTCCAACCCACCACAATGCAGAAACCGCAGCTGAAGAATCCCAGACAGATGGCCACCCAAGGAAGGAGGGTCCACCACTTTTGGAGGTCCTCCTGTCTACTCTCAAATGGCTCTTATCACCAGAAAATCCATGTGCACATTCAGCTTCACATGCTTGGCAAAAAAGTAAAAATAAAATAAAATAAGAAGCATCAGGCAAAAAAAGATTTTGGCAATCGCTCACCATATAACCCAATGTTTGTTTGTTTGTTTTTTTATAAATTTTTATTGACTTTTCACATTTTATAAAGACAAACACACACACAGAGACAAAGACAACACATATGAAGTTTCATATCCTTACTTTCCTAACCCCAGTTCTTGACCTCCCCCCACCCCCCCTTCATACATCCTAATTCAACTAAATTAGCTCAGCAAGTTCATATCTCTCATCCGTTACATATTATTATTGTATATATATATATTTTAAAAAATACTTAATTCCTTTTACTTGGCCAAATTCCAGTTTTCTTATAAATATTAAATCCTTTGCTAAGGTTGACTCGAATTCCTTCCACGAATTTCCCTTCTATCTTAAAAATAGGTCATAATAATCAATCACAAAAGTCATAAACATTTTTTTAAAAATTCTTTTTCTTTCCCCCCCCCGCCCCGGTTTCTGTCCCTTCCCAATGTCCCCATGTCCACAAAAACAGTTTTTAGCCTGGATTCCTCACATCTGAGGCCTTTAAGTCTCTGTCAGTCTCTCTCTGCCGATTTTGTTGATAGCCCTCTTTGTTGGTCCTCGGGTCTCGAAGGAGTTCTAGCTCAGTCTCATCAAATTTTCTTCCATCCAAAGTACTTGGTACCAGCTGCTGCGAAAGGTCAGCTAATCCATACTCAAAGAGGAAGCCCCAATCATATTTCTTGTTTCTTTTAAATTCAAATATTCCAAGTGTTCCTTTTTTAGGGGCTTCCTCCCTCCTCTTTCGCATCTTTCGCAGATTTGTAATCCAAGGGTCTTCTTCTTTGTGTTCTGACAATGCAGGCTTCTGGTTGGTACTCTCCATCTGTACTGGCCCTTGTTCACTCTCCCCCTGTTCCGAAGTTATCTCTTCCAATTCAGCTGCAGATTTTTTCCCAGTCAAGTCCATTGTGCCTTCAGCAGAGTCGCTTATTTTAAAGTTCAAGGTTATAAGTTGTTTACTCATAGCCGTAGTCTGCTCCTGCAACTTTCCCACAAGAAAGAACATTCTTTCTATCTCTGCCTGTAATTTTCCATCTGTAGCCATTGTAGTGTTTCAATGTTTCCCCTAGGGGGATTCTGGTTACTTATTAGTCTTTTCCCACTAGTCCGTTACCTTGTTATTTCCCTACTTTGTTTCCAACCACTTTAATTCAAATATAACAAATTTAGCCCAGAAAGTTGTTGAATAATAAGGTTTTTAACTTTCACTGCCCATTTGACAGCTCCTTTGACAGCTGTCAAACTCCTTGTTCCTTTTTCTCCAGCTCACATAGAGGACACTCCCGGGTCTGGGGGGGTTTAAACAAAAGCTTCTAAAGTTCCACTCTTACTCTCCAGCACAAATCTTCTTCTGTCAAATTCATGAAAAAATTATCTTTTAAAAAACACCAAAAAGAAAAAACTCTCCACCTTAGTTCTCCGATCCTTGCTTTAAATTTTCTGTAAGCAGGGGGGTGCGGACTTCCCTTTAGCACATCCCCCAGTCGTGCTGAATTCAAGGGTAGAAATTTTAAAGTCCAAATTCCAATCTACTCACGGATTAATTAAAGTCCGAATTTCAGGGAAGAAAGTCAGTGGTTTCCGGCCATGGCTCGCGGCTTCGCTCCACTGCAGTAGCGGTCTACTCACAGCACCACGCCACTCTCCGTACCCTCTCCGTAGCCTTTAAAAAGGCTCTTCGTGGGTTGGGGGGGCGCTTTAGGTGCCCGCCGAGTCACCAAGTCCGCAGGCTTCCGCGCCTGCGGTTTCTGAGGGTCCCCGCGTCGCTGTCGCGGTAGAACCCTTCTCCAGTGGAGCCGATTCCCTCCGGAGCTCGGAGGGAATCCGCCATTAACCAGATCGCGCTAACCCGGAAGTCGCTCGAGAACCCAATGTTTGTTGTTGTTTCAGCAATTAGTCATGTCCAACTCTTTGTGACCCTCTGGACCAGAGCATGCCAGGCCTGCAGCGGCGTAGTGTGAGTTGTCAGCACCCGGGGCAAGGCAAGTAATTTGTGCCCCCTAACCCGGGGCAAGGCAAGTAATTTGCGCCCCTAACCCCTAACCTGCCGCCGCTGCCAGCTTCTTCTTGCTGCTGCCTGGGCTGCTGCCACGGGGCTCTGCTACAGCCTGCGCCCAAGGCTCTTTGGGAACTCCAGAGGCGGCGAGCGTGCCCCCCAGATGTTGCGGCCGGTGCAGCCGGCACCCCCTGCACCCCCCACGCTACGCCACTGCAGGCCTGCCTGTCTTCCACTGCCTCCTGCAGCTTGGTCAAACTCATGCTGGTAGCTTCGAGAACACTGTCCAACCATCTTGTCCTCTGTCGTCCCCTTCTCCTTGTGCCCTCCATCTTTCCCAGCATCAGGGTCTTTTCCAGGGAGTCTTCTCTTCTCATGAGGTGGCCAAAGTCTTGGAGCCTCAGCTTCAGGATCTGTCCTTCCAGTGAGCACTCAGGGCTGATTTCCTTCAGAATTTTTTGGGGACTTCACATACTGTCCCTGGAATGTAAAGGTAAAGGTAAAGGTACCCCTGCCCGTACGGGCCAGTCTTGACAGACTCTGGGGTTGTGCGCCCATCTCACTTAAGAGGCCAGGGGCCAGCGCTGTCCAGAGACACTTCCGGGTCACGTGGCCAGCGTGACATCGCTGCTCTGGCCAGAGCCAGAGCCGCACACGGAAACGCCGTTTTCCTTCCTGCTGGTAAGCGGTCCCTATTTATCTACTTGCACCCGGAAGTGCTTTCGAACTGCTAGGTTGGCAGGCGCTGGGACCGAGCAGCGGGAGCGCACCCCGCCGCAGGGATTCGAACCGCCGACCTTTCGATCGGCAAGCCCTAGGCGCTGAAGCTTTAACCCACAGCGCCACCTGCGTCCCGCCCTGGAATGTAACCAGCCCCCAAATGTTGAGAGGCACCTGTATTGAAAGAAGCCATCATCTCTCCTTTCAGTCTCTTTTTTTTCCAGCGAAACCTCCTCTTTTTTTTTTAATATAATTTTTTATTAATTTCCACAAAAAGAATATATAACACATCACAATTTCAACTTTAACAGATTTTCCAATTTTGGACTTCCCTCAGCCTCTCTGACAATCATCCAAATTTGATTTTTAAATACACAGTTCTTAAATTCGCTATTGCCTTTCGAAAACCATTTGAGACCTGTTTTTCTTTTTTTTTGCAATATTTCTTTGACTTTTACAGAGCTTCTTTAAATGCCACTAACGTTATTTCTCTGTCACTTATACCTTCCCAATAGTCCACCCACTTTCTCCAGTCCTCGATAAACTTTTGATCTCGTAAATATCTAATCTTCCCTGTCAGTTTGTCCAGTTCTGCATAGTCCATCAACTTTGTTCTCCACTCCTCTATTGTTGGTACTTGTTCTTGTTTCCAGTTCTGGGCCAGTAATATTCTCGCCGCTGTTACTGCATATTGGAAAAGTTTGCAATCCTTTCTATTTATTTCATTTCCTATAATTCCTAGAAGAAAAGCCTCTGGTTTCTTAACAAATGTATATTTCAACATCTTCTTCAATTCATTATATATCAGTTCCCAGAAGCTCTTCACTTTTTTACATTCCCACCACATATGATAAAAAGTGCCATCCTTTTCTTTACATTTCCAACATTTCTTACATGTTTTATACATTTTGCAAGTTTTACCGGTGTAATATACCATCTATACATCATTTTCATTATATTCTCTTTTAACGCTGTACATGCAGTAAATTTCATGTTTTCATTCCATAATTTAATCCAGCGAAACCTCCTCAAGTCTCTCAGCCATTGCTCATCAGGCTTGGTTTCCAGACCCTTGATCATATTGGTCACCTTTCTCTGCACACCTTCCAGCCTTGTCAACATCCTTCTTAAATTGTGGTGCCCAGAATTGCATGCAGTATTCCGGGTGTGGTCAAACCAAGGCAGAAGAGAGCAGGACCGGGTGGCACTGTGGGTTAAACCACAGAGCCTAGGACTTGCCGATCAGAAGGTTGGCGGTTCAAATCCCCGCAACGGGGTGAGCTCCCATTGCTCGGTCCCTGCTCCTGCCAACCTAGCAGTTTGAAAGCACGTCAAAGTGCAAGTAGATAAATAGGTACCACTCCAGTGGGGGTAAACGGTAAACGGCATTTCCGTGTGCTGCTGTGGTTTGCCAGAAGAGGCTTAGTCATACTGGCCACATGACACGGAAGCTGTATGCCGGCTCCCTCGGCCAATAAAGCGAGATGAGCGCCGCAACCCCAGAGTCGGTCACGACTGGACCTAATGGTCAGGGGCCCCTTTACCTTTACATTCTGCATGGACTGGTTGCATGGCAACAAGCGCAAATGGCTTGAGATACCTATTAGGTCCATAAATTACCATATAGCATATATTAAACACAAAAAACATTGATAATTTGTTGTTGACAAAGGACAGCTGGGCATAGAAAGGGCCCCATTACCTTCAGTAGCTGAGGGCCGCATCAAACCTAAATCTGGCCCTGAAGAAGAAGAAGAAGAGTTTGTTTTTGATATCCCGCCTTTCACTCCCTTTAAGGAGTCTCAAAGCGGCTAACATTCTCCTTTCCCTTCCTCCCCCACAACAAACACTCTGTGAGGTGAGTGGGGCTGAGAGACTTCAAAGAAGTGTGACTGGCCCAAGGTCACCCAGCAGCTGCATGTGGAGGAGTGGAGACACGAACCCGGTTCCCCAGATTACGAGGCCACCACTTTTAACCACTACACCACACTGGCTCCCTGGGTGTTGATGCTGTGAACACCTCCACCATAGGCTCAGGTTGTGCAAATGCACCATGTAAAAGACACCACTGTCTCTGCTGTCCCTTGCTCAAGGGAAACTAACCCCTGGGTAAGTGCCAGGATCCCCAGGAATCTCTCACTGCTTGGAGATGGGGGTGGTGTGTGTGTGTGTGTGTGTGTGTGTGTGTGTGTGTGTGTGCGTGTGCAAGGACGAGGCTGCAGTAGGGAGCACAAATCTTCTTGTTGAGAGATTAACCCCCATCTTGCGGTGGCCCCTGAGAACAAGGCAGGCAGAAGGAGATGACGGGGCTCCGTTCTGGAAACACAATAAATTCTGGAAATGAGATGCACAGCAAACAGAATTATGATGGATTACAGAGAGATTAGTGCCTGGAATTTTGCAGCTTTCAAGAAAACATGATTTTTTTTGGGGGGGGGGAGTTTGGGGGGATTGAAAAAAAAAGGAGGAGGAGGAAAGAATCAAGCTAAGAATTTAACTTGCTTCCCCCTGGAAGTCGGTTTGTTCAGTTCCTCCATCATCCACCACCTGTTTGGAGCTGGGAAGGCTGAGACAATAATGCAAAACTGCATTAGCGAGACGGGAACAGACTGGCTGGGTTTTAGCATTCTGGGGCTGTCAGTCGGTGGCCTGGAGGACCGTCAGCTCTTATTGCTTCTCTTTGGGCTTTGCAAACCTCCCTTGTGAAAGAAATGAGATTGGGTGCCGAGCTTGGCTTTCCAAAGGGCAGCCAGGTGGCCGTCGGAGCACCGAGGATGCAAGGAGTTCAGCAACATTCGGGAAAATATTATTAACCTTGAAGATTATTCTGGGGAAAAGATTCCATGCATAGAAATTGCATACGGTGGAACGGGCTGGTGAGAGATGCTCTGCCGCAGAATTGAAGTGTGGCATTTTCAGGACCAGAGACTCATGGAATTATAGATGGGACCTGAAGGCTGAGATAGTCCAACCCCCCACAGTGCAGGAGTCACAGCCAGCCTCCTCCTCCTCCTGTGCTGGTGTGTGTGTGTGTGGGGGGGGAGCCTCTGGTTTCACTAGGTCTTCTGCAACAGGGTCATCTGAGTTTGAAGGTGGCAGTGGCACATCCTTGGCCAGAGGGGCAAGAGTCCCACAGTGTTGCAGAATCAGAGAACTGTGGTGAGAAAAAAGAAGGGGGGAGAGGTGTGGAGTTGGAATGCACCTAAGGGTCTTTGAGCCCAGCCCCCTGCAATGTGAAGCAATGATTCTTCAACATCAACTTCGTTGGACTGGTCATGTTGTGCGGATGCCTGATGATCGTCTTCCAAAGCAACTACTCTATTCCGAACTTAAAATGGAAAGCGTAATGCTGGTGGTCAACAAAAGAGGTTTAAAGACTGTCTCAAGGCAAATCTAAAAAAAGTAGTATAAATACCGACAACTGGGAAACACTGGCCTGTGAGCGCTCCAGTTGGAGAATAGCCTTGCCCAAGGGTGTCATGGGCTTTGAAGACACTCAAACTCAGGATGTAAGGGAGAAATGTGCTAAGAAGAAGGCACACTTGGCAAATCCACACCATGATCAATTCATGCCCAGAAAAGTATGTCCCTACAGTGGAAGGAGGTGTGGATCCAGAATTGGCCTCCACAGTCACTTATGGACTCACTTTTAAAACTGTGTTTATGGAAGACAATCTAACTTGGCTGTGAGCGATCACCAAAGATGAGTCAAGAATCCTTGACAGATGATAAAGCAAACTCTGTTCAAAAACCTCCAATGAAAGAGAGTCCGCCTCCTTCCAAGGGAGTCCATTCTACCGTCAAGTGGCTCTTCCTGCTCCCACTGACCATTTTTGAGAAGAAGGAGCTTTCAGCTTTAGAGGCCCACCTCTCTCCCACACTGTCCCCCCCCCCATTGTTTGTTGGCCCCACAAGAAAATGGGGACCTCTCACCTTGGCAGCACAGATTCCACTGCCTCCTGTACTCCCCCCTCCCCTCTCCTCCAACCTAAAGCTCAGTCCTGGTTGCTGGAAGGTAGAAGGTGCTTTGGTTTCTGTGTCTCCAGATGAGAAAAGCATCTTGGGTCCTTAGGAGACCACAAGCTTCCATGGATGCTTGAGCTGAGATTCCTGCATTGCAAACGGTTGGACTAGATGAGCCGTGGGGTCCCTTCCAACTCCACGATTCCGTGAGTCCACAGTGTGAAGCAGCAGCAAAAAAGCAAATGCTCTTCTAGGCTGCACCAACAGAAGTCTAGAGACCCAACCAAAACCACCACTGGAGTTCCTGCTTCCATTTCTGGGCACCACAACTCTGCTGCCATTCAGAAGAGACACTGCCAAGTCAGATGAACCGATGGTCTGGCTAGGCATGAGCCAGCTTCCTCCGGTTCGTGGACGGAAATGCTGTGCTATGTTTTAAAAATAGCAACACGGCGCTCCTGACAGGCGTTCCTGCAGGTGGGGAGGCTGCTTTTGATTCCTGTTATGTACTGAGTTGAATAGGATCCAAAATGCAGCAGTCTGATTGGTCCTAGAACAATAGGCTCCAGAATGCAGCAGTCTGATTGGTCCACAGGAGCCACCCAATCCAGCTCCAGGTGGAAGTGAATCCACAACCTGATTGGCCTGCAGGAGAATCCCGGAATTAGCCAATCACGTGGGGCACATTGTGTAAATAATGTATATAAGGCAGACATTTCGGGGGAACTTCCATTCCTCCTCACCACTATGAGCTGAATAAAGAGCACGAAATCCATTCTCGACTCCGAATATATTTCAGTTCCCCTTTGAAACAGCTGTTCTGCTCTCCCCCCCCCCGCCAAATCCCTCCCACTGTTTCATTAAATACCCCTAAGCAAAACACATCCCTGTGGGGATGTGAAATCTCATAACTTAGCAGCTACTTGGGCATCTGATGAGTGTAAGTCCAGCTTGCATTTTCTTAGGTGCGTCAGATCAGGAGTCTTGCCAGTTTGGGAAATCCTCGCCATAATAGGAGATTCTGTGTTTGCCGGATCTGCCACAGAGAAAGGTACAGAGTTATTCATCACTGCTCAGCTGAGAGTTATCCCCCCTCCTTCTGTAAGCAACCCAGTGTGCTAGGCTAAAGCTCAGTGGTGGGACACCTGCTATGCCTTCAGAAGGTCCAAAGTGCTCCCTGATCTTCCCAGGCAAATGGGTCTCAGGCCAGCCAGCTGCCAGCCAGAAGCCCATGTGGCCTGTGGGGCGTGGTTCGAGAGGCCCATTGTGCTGTGGTTCGAGAGGCCCATTGGCCCAGGCAAGGGACTCCAAAGATCTTCTCCTGCTCCAGGACTGGTGGCAGAGCTGCTCCTGGGGCTTCATGCAGACAGTGGGGGTTGTTGGGGTTCAGTCTTGCTGCCTCCTCACCCAAAGTTACCAAGGCAGCTTGTGGCCACTGCCTAGTTGAAAGGAAGGCACTCTGCATGCACCCAGTGGATAGGGAGCTCCTCTCAGAGCTACAATTCCCAGCATGCTCAACAGGCTGCAGTTCCCAGCATCCTTTGGGGAAAAGCCACGACTTTCCAAGCGGTCTAAGAGTGCTTTCAATGTATAGGGTGGCAGCCAACTGAGTGTTACTCAGAGCAGACCCACTGAAATGATCAAACATGATTAAGTTGGGTTCATTGATTTCAATGGGTCTACTCTGTTAGCCATCAATAGCCTTTTCCTCCTCTGTGAATTTGTCTTTTGAAACCATCCAAGTTAGTGGCTTCGCCTGCCTCCTGTGGGAGGGAGTTCCGCAGTTTAACTATGAGACGCAGGAAAAACTTACTGTGAATCGAAAGAGGTTCTGGAGCTTTATTGTGCTAAACAACCAGGAATCAGATTATGGTATGTATGTATGTATGTATGTATGTATGTATGTATGTATGTATTTTTAAAAAAGCTACCCTATGAGAATCTCCTGGTTTTCTCTTTAGAGACCTTAAATCCCACCATCCTTCCCCAGCCCTCAAGACAACTCCATGTCCACCATTTCCATGGTTTTCTGCAAGAAATCTGATGTCCATGGAAGACCAGGTTCAAGTCCTGGGCCTGGTGTCCAATTCTTGCTGTTGAGATTCCTCCAACCAGCAGATGCCCAGTACCATATTTGTTGTTATTGTTGTTTAGTCGTGTCCGCTTCTTCGTGACCCCCTGGACCAGAGCACGCCAGGCACTCCTGTCTTCCACTGCCTCCCACAGTTTGGTCAAACTCATGCTGGTAGCTTTGAGAACACTATCCAACCATCTCATCCTCTGTCATCCCCTTCTCCTTGTGCCCGCCATCTTTCCCAACATCAGGGACTTTTCCAGAGAGTCTTCTCTTCTCATGAAGTGGCCAAAGTCTTGGAGCCTCAGCTTCAGGATCTGTCCTTCCAGTGAGCACTCAGGGCTGATTTCCTTCAGAATGGAGAGGTTGGATCTTCTTGCAGTCCATGGGACTCTCAAGAGTCTCCTCCAGCACCAGAATTCAAAAGCATCAATTCTTCGGCGATCAGCTTTCTTTGTGGTCCAGCTCTCACTTCCATACATCACTACTGGGAAAACCATGGCTTTAACTGGCTGGCCTCTCATTGACCCATAGGATGGAAAGAGCCTCATGCCCCAAACATCCCCCCTTCCCTTTGCCCCCCTTTTCTCCAGCTGCTCCTCTCTGGGATTTTGTGCTCAGGTTGTCCTGAAGAGCGGAAAAGAGCTTTTGAATTAAAAGGCCCCAGATTGGCGCTGTTGCTAAGTGCTTGTTGCAGAGCAAATCTGAGATACTTCAAAGCCTTCCAATGGATAATTTGGGATCAAGAGCACCAGTTATGTGCAAAATTTCCTCCCTATTTTTAAACACCCTCATTCCCAGGGAAATTAAAGGGGAATCAGTAGGCAAATGAGTTGCCTGAGGAGCTTGCTAATGGCTTCCTGGATTGGGCCCCTAGTGGGCTGGGGGCCCTCAAAGGCCTTGATTGCTGCTTTTCTCAAGACAGCTTGCCAGACCGCCATAAACACCCCCCAAAAAACAACAACAACAACAACAACAACACCCAACTCATCTAAACATCTAGAAGAACTTTTTGACAGCAAAAGCTGTTTGGCAGTGGAACAGACTTGCACAAGAGGTGGTGGGCTCTCATTCCTTGGAGGTTTCCAAGCAGAGGCTGGATGGCCATTGGTCAAGTCTGATCTACTTGAGATTCCTGCATTGTAGGGGGTTGGACTAGATGACTCTCAGAGTCCCTTCCAACTCTACAATGCTATGATTCTATGAAATGGAAGTTCAGGAGTCACTTGCCCATCAAGAGGTCCTGGGGGCTGCAGCCTTGTCATTCTGGGACAGCGCTTGGACTCAGAGCATCCAGATCCATCAAGGGAAGAAGGTCTTTTAACAACAACAACAACATATTATTTGTACCCCGTCCACCTGGCTGGGTTTCCCCAGCCACTCTGGGTGGCTTCCAATAAAGATTAAAAATACATTAAAATGGCACACATTAAAAACTTCCCTAAACAGGGCTGCCTTCAGATGTCTTCTAAATGTCAGGTAGTTGTTTATCTCTTTGACATCTGATGGGAGGGTGCTCCACAGGGTGGGCGCCACTACCAAGAAGGAAACCCCTGCAGATATTTAAAATCACAAAATACGAAGCAAAGTGTGAAAATACGTATGGGCTGTTAGACCTTTAAAATATCCCTTCTAAGCTTATTGCAAAGCTTCCCTCCTTTCCTTAGTATAGATAGAGATCACATGTTTGGCAATTTAAAAATTGGTTTACTTACAAACTCACCAAAGGTCAGATTCATGTGCTTTTCCATACAGCATTCAGAAAAAGTTGCACAGGTAGTAAAACTTACTTCAGTTACAGTTCCTAAATTATTGGTATAGGAACTCAAGAGGTTTGTTAGAGCCATGTGATTAATTTGGAGCAACCAGCTTAGCCTCTTCATACAATGAGCTTCTCAGGTAGACTGGGGCTGAACAAAAGGCTTGATTACCCATTTGCTCCCAAGGTAAAGAGATATGGCCTCGACTAAGTCATGCAGAATACCTTACTCCATGGTATTGACTCCTTCAAGTATTAGTTAGATACATGAGGTTGGTTATAACACAGATCCAGAACACTTTCCCCTGTCGTCTTCTTCTTCTTCTTCTTCTTCTTCTTCTTCTTCTTCTTCTTCTTCTTCTTCTTCTTCTTCTTCTTCTTCTTCTTCTTCTTCTCCTCCTCCTCCTCCTCCTCCTCCTCCTCCTCCTCCTCCTCCTTCTTTGAAACAATTTTTATTTGATTTTACAAGCGTAGAATTATAACAATACTAAATACATATCCATACTTAGAGATTTCTCTGAATCTCCAGTCTTCTCACCATCTCTTCCATGGGTCCTATTGTCAACATTTTCAAGTGCATATTATTTAATCATCCGTATTTTATCTCTCTCCATAAAGTCCATGATATTGGTTACATTACAAGTATTGTGAGACTCCTGCTAATGTTATCATCTGCTTACAGTGGTCTCCTAAATATATTGTAATTCCCCCTCAATCTTTCTTGAAGTTTTTGTCTTCTTGTTCCCTGAGCCTTCCAGTCAGTTTTGCTTCTTTTAAAAAATATTTTACATGGAAAGTCGTAACATAAAAATAGCCTGCTAGATCAGGGGCCAGCAAACTTTTTTAGGAGGAGGCTGGTTCACCATCCCTCAGACCTTGTGCGGGGGCTGGACTGCATGCGTGCACACACACATGGCAGAGGGGGGCTTCTCTCCCCCACCTCTCCCCCAGCCCCTCCCCTCCCCTCCCCCTGCTTTCCTACCTCCTCCACCACTCTGCCTGTGGTTGAGAGCCAGCAGCACTGGTGGCGCCTCTCCTTTCCGGGCCAGGTATGGGGCCAGCAGGTGCGCCAAGCTCCAGCCGAAGCCCTGCGACATGCCCGTCACGATGCCCACAGTGCAGCCATGGACGGAGAGGCCAGCTGGTGGGTGGCGAGTCTGGGCCATAGCTGTCAACTTTTCCCTTTTCTTGCGAGGAATCCTATTCAGAATAAGGGAATTTCCCTTAAAAAGGGGAAAACATTGACAGCTATGGTCTGGGCAGTGAGGCATCAGATTGGCTGGCACCAATCAAAGCCCATCACCCTTCCTCCGCAGGGTGGGGAGAAGCCAGGAGAAGGGAGGGAGGAGGCGCCACCATGGTATGTGTGTGAGAGGGAGGGGGGAAATGGCAAAAAATGGCACCCCAAAAAAAAGTTTCAAAAAAAATGGCACAGCCCCAATGATCACGCCGATCCAGGCAGAGATTCCAGGACCGTCCATGGGCTGGATCCAGAGGGCAGTTGGGCCTGATCTGGCCCACGGACCTTAGTTTGCCGACCCCTGTGCTAGATCATCGGGTCCAGCTTCCTGTTCTCCCGGAGGTCAACCAGATGCACCTGGGAAGCCAGTGGGCAGAACAGGAGCATAAGAATTCTTGGTCTCCTCCTGTGGTTTCCAGCAATTGCTATCTGGGAACGTTGCTTCCTCTGACTGTGGAGGCAGAGCCGAGCCAGGGTGCCTAGTAGCCATGAGAGCCTTCTCTTCCTCCATGAATTTGCACAATCCTCTTTGAAAGCCATCTAGGTTGGCGACCATGCTGGCCTCCTGTGGCAGGGAGTTCCTCTGTTTAACTCTGTGCTGCACAAAGAAGGGCTTGCTTCCTCCTCACTGCAAGAGAAAGCAGAATGCAGAGAAGAAGAGTTTCATCGCTAAGGTTGGGCTTTGTCTTTTTAGACTGGGGAAGAGTATATGTGCGCCTGGTCTTATTTAAATCCAGGCCCCTGTATATCAGTGAGGGTGGCGAGAGCGGTGTCTGCGCCCTCTCCTGCAAGTTCAGGGAAAGAGCCTTTTGGCAGAAGTTCTGCGACTCAGGCTGTTGATATGGCAACTGTGCTGCGAAAGCCGAAAATTGGCCACAGCAGGACGGGCTATCAGCGTGGCCGGGAGGGGGGAGAGTCAGGCAGTCCTCTGGTCGATTAAAGGTGAGCCTGCCATTAAACTGCCTGCTCTGCGAAAGAGACAACTCACTCTTCTCTTTGTAATAACCTTCCCTGATGCCGGCCAGCCATGGCTAACAGACTCCCGAGAAAGAATCCGGCTCGGTAATTGTTATAGCAAACAGGCGCCAGTCTGCAAAGAACATGGAGGCGATGTAACTCTCCCCATTTCCATTGTCACATCAGCGCACGAAAGGAGGACTTGCTCATCCCGCTGTCACCTGGATAAAGGGGAGAGCGGAAATGGAAAGAGGCGTCGAGCGGGTGCCTGGCATTGGGAGACAGGCCTCTGTGCTGCAACGGGGATGGCGATGGGGCTCAGCCTTTTATCCCGCTGCAAGTTCAAAGGGCAGAGTGGAGACCAAAGCAGGGGGAGAACCAGAGAGTCACAGAGTTGGAAGGTGGGGGGATGTTAAGGGATGCAGGTGAGGATATATTGTTTGATTATAGCCTTTCCAACTTGTGTTGACAAGTTCACAATTTAGCAGAGTAACATTCCCCTTTTTAAACTCACAGCGGATGCGTTTGCTCAGGCTTGCTAAAGCCTCTATAACAACTGTTCTGGTATTTTCCCCTTATTCCCTCATGAAGGATAAGACACGACACAGTCTTCTATAAAAGTATAAAAAAGTACTCACTCACATTCTGTTCACAATCGGATCCCAAAAGGCAGACTTGGCTTAGAAAAGGAACATACACCTGGAAACTATCTCATAAGGAGAAAGCCCCTTTGTCCTCTCTGGGCTGGAGCCCAAGAGAGCATCTTTGGCTAAGCAGATGTTGCTTATTCGATGCATGTCGTCAAAGAGAGAGAGAGATGGCTGCCCTGCACTGTGCTTTTGTCGTTACCTGCACAGGTGAGGCCACGCCCACCTCTAGCTACATGCAGAGGAAGTCTGTCCCAGCCCAGAAGGAAACAGGAAGTTTACCTGCTGGCTGGACAAACATTCCTCCCAATGTGTAAACATGTTCACTCTAGGAATGTTGTACTTGACTGCTCTTGTGCTTCACATCCCACAGAAGGTACCCCCAAAGGTAATCTAGTACAACCCTCTGCAATGTAGATGTCACAATAATCCCTGACAGGTGCCCATCTCCAAGAAAGGAGAGTCCATCTTCCCAGACCCCCTCTGCAGCCTCCGCTCATTCCCTAGAGACAGAATCATAGAATGGTAGAGTTGGAAGGGACCCAAGGGTCATCTAGCCCAACCCCCTGCAATGCAGGAATCTTGACTGAAGCATCCATGGCAGATGGCCAACCAACCTCTGCTTAGAAACCTCCAAGGAAGGAGAGCCCACCACCTCCTGAGGGAGTCTGTTCCTTTGCTGAATCAAAAAGTTCATCCTAATGTTTAGTTGGAATCTCCACTTGTGTCGTTGGAATCCATTGGTTTGGGTCCAACCAGCTTGGTCCGCCTTCCATGTGAGAGTGTGCCAGCTCGACCTGATGGGAGTTGTAGTCCAACCACATGGGGTGGGGAGCACCAGGTTGGCGAACGCTCTCCCCAGGGAGGTTCACCTGGCACCTTCATTATACACCTTTAGGCACCAGGCAAAAGCTTTCCTCTTTAACCAGGCCTTTGGCTGATGGACGGCCAATGCACTTCTAAGATGTGTTGGGACTATTGGGTTGTTTTTTTTTTTTATCATGCATTCTGTGTTTTTATATTGTGATTTTATGCTGTAACTGCCCTGAGACCTGCGGGTATAGGGCAGTATACAAATTTAATAATTAATTATAATATTAAACGGCTGGCGTATGGCACCAGTCTCTCTTTGGTAGCCACGTCTCAGGCACAAAACCACCCCATTTTCCACCACGATGCTGGTCTCTCAGCTGGACTCCCATCTTCCATCTGCATTCCAGGAGCAGATCAGGGCTCACAGCACATCAGATTTGTGGGAGGCTGTGGAGCTCAAGCGCAGGGTTGCTCCTTCACTCCTTTGCCTTTTATTCTCCCAGCCCCCCCTGCAGCAAAGTCAGTTGTGCTTGGACTAGACATGCCAGAGCAAACTGCTGCCTCCCCCCCCCACTGCCCCAATTCATGGCTTTTCTGGAGCGATCCTACCTGGGGAGACATCTCTGTCTGCCCATAATAAGTAGAAATAGAGGAAGGATTTGTGGATAGCTTTGAAATTTATACAGCAACATAAATTCTGCCTTCACAAACGTACGAACAATCAGTCCGATATTCAAGTTTCAAAATATATGTGCCTTTTTGCTGTGGTGGCGGGGGGGTGGGGGTGGGAGGAGGTGGTGAGCCTCTGGAGCCATCAAGGAGCAAGAGCGAGGATGTTGCTTACCTTCTACTTTTTAAAATCAAAAATCAATAAAAAACACAAAAGGGGGAACTTATATGGCGAGGTGTCTGGTTGCAGATATAATACATATATAAATTGGCCCGCTGTGACCAATTTGCAAAGCTTCTCACAGATAAAGTGTCTCTCTTTGGCTCGGACTTGGACTCTGCGCTGAATACGGGATCAGTTCCGGTTGAGGCCGTGGCTCCACCTGGTTGGGGTTTTGCTGCTCTGGTTGCTGGATGCATCCAGGTATGGCCCACAAGATGCCCCTGCTGGAGCCATGCCTGCTCCAGCCGATGGAGACAGCAAGAAGGCCTTCGAGGGGGCAGCAGAGATCACGAAGAGCTCTTGTGGTGGAGCTGGAGCTCCAACTGTGTGAAAGAGGCTGTGGTGAACTGGGCCAAAACAAACAAGATGAATTTTAACAGGGAGAAATGTAAAGTATTGCACTTGGGCAAAAAAAAATGAGAGGCACAAATACAAGATGGGTGACACCTGGCTTGAGAGCAGTACATGTGAAAAGGATCTAGGAGTCTTGGTTGACCACAAACTGGACATGAGCCAACAGTGTGACGCGGCAGCTAAAAAAGCCAATGCAATTCTGGGCTGCATCAATAGGAGTATAGCATCTAGATCAAGGGAAGTAATAGTGCCACTGTATTCTGCTCTGGTCAGACCTCACCTGGAGTACTGTGTCCAGTTCTGAGCACCACAGTTCAAGAAGGACACTGACAAACTGGAATGTGTCCAGAGGAGGGCAACCAAAATGGTCAAAGGCCTGGAAACGATGCCTTATGAGGAACGGCTAACTCCTGCCTCCCTAATCATCCCCACAGGAACTGGCATTGGCCATTCCGGTGGATGGTCTATGTTGCTAGCTAGACAGCCAGAAGTTTTGCTGTTGGTTCTGCTGGACCTCTCAGAAACTTCCAAGATCATGCAGCGAAGCGTCATTCTGAGCTCTCTGGAGCAGATGGGTATAGGAGTCATCACTTTACAGGGAAGGTAGGTTTTAGATGATTTGATTGGAGGACTTCTTCCAAACCTCATGGTCACTGGCTGTGGGGGTTCCACAACAGAATAAGAGCTTGCTGGATGAGGTCAATGGCCCTTAAGGTCCACTATCTTATTCTCACCACGGCCAACCAGATTTCTGTAGAGAGCCTTTAAGTGGGTCATGAGCATGAGAACATTCTGCCAAGCTGTGATTCCCAGCAACTGGAATTCAGAGGCATAATGACTCTGGTGGTGGAGACAGAACACAGCTATCATTGCTAGTAGCTGCTGAGCTACATAATTCAACATCTACTGTCCAGATCTAAGCACCACAGTTTAAGAAGGATGTTGACTGGCTGCAAAGTGTGCAGAGGAGTGTGACCAAGATGATAAGGGGGCCAAGCCTGGTGAGGAACAGTTGAGGGAGTTGGAAAAGAGGAGACTGAGAGGAGAGAGGAGAGCCATCTTTAACTATAAAAAAGGGCTGTTTCAAGGGGAAATGGAACAAGCTGGTTTTCTCCTGCTCTGGAGGGGAGAACCCAAACCCCCTCTTTAAGCACAGAATTTCTTAAACCAGAAAGTGACCAGGAGGGGTCATTTCCCTGTTGGCACCTCACAGTCTCCCCCCTTGTATAAATTCAGAAGATGTTTAAAAGGAACGTGCTTGTGAGAGGGTAGCATAATACTGGCGCATCTGGCACAGGGTCATGGGGGACCACCCCTATTTTATTTGAAATGCCTCCTGGTGGATTTATTTCCATGACATGCAGAAGCCACGTTGTCTCCCCGTAATCTCAGGAAATGATTTTGCCTCTCCTTGAATCGGGGAAAGGATGTCTGTGGCTGAAGCCAGGGCAATTTGGCTGAATTTGGCTGAATTCGTCCCCTCAGGGGTGTCAGTGCGGAGCCGAGGGGTGACTGGGAAAGAGCCATGATTTCCCTCTTGCCAGGTGATACAGCTGCGAAAACAAGATTAAAAAGGAGAGCTGAAAAGGCTCCCTAATAATAATAGAGGAGGCTGCATGAAAGAAGGACCCATTTGAATACATTTGGTTACAAAGCAGCTGCCGTTAATCAAGCTGTTGTTTGTGACCCAAGAGACAGCAAGGTGGGATGCAAACTCTCCAAGACGGGCCCTGCGGATGACCAGAAAGAGGGACATCTCTTGGGAAACGCAGCTGGGCAGGTGGGGGATCAGAGAATCACAGAGCTCTGGAGGTGGAAGGGACCCCGAATCTCAGCTGAAGAATCCCTGAGACGGCGTTGTTGGAGGAGCATTTTAAGAATTTTGCATCAAATCCTCCCTTTCCCCTTCCACATTTTGTTCCTGGTCTGGCAGATTTCTTGGCACAACCTGGGAAGAGACAGTTAGGCGTTGATATTTATAGACTCCACCTGTAGAGAAGTAAATTGACTTGCTCTCTTCCTCCTTGGCTAGGAATGTCACCTGCCCAAAGTGTCCCCCAGGCCACTTCTTGCCTCCCTGCCGCCTGCAAACGGCAGATTCGGTGTACTTTATGGGGCCTTTTACGCATCCCTCGTAAAGCTTAATCACCAGCGTAAATAGCACTTTGCCTAAATATATCTTTGTTTATGCTCTTTGATAACAAACTGGAGCATGCTGAATTATTCACAGGGAATCACTCCAAGAGCAGGAGGGAAGGAAGGCGGATGGCTCTTGCCTGCTCGCTCACTCGCTCTTGCACCAGAGTAGGCAGCTAAGCCAACCTTCTTCCCACCAGGGCTCACTTCCTCCTTCTCCAAAGCGTCTTGCAAGGAGAGGTGGCCACAGGCAGAAGTTAGGAGCCTGACATCAGAAGGCTTCACAGATGTCACAGCTGCAGTTTAAGGACATGGGAAGCATCTCCCCTTGGCTGTGCCAATTCACCAGGTTTCACCTTTCTGATGTCACAGAAGGTGGAGCTCACGTGGATCTGAGGAGGCCACCTGTCCAAGCCTTGACCCACCCCAGACATGCTTAGCTTTAGCAAGGCAAGGGCCTCCGTGTGCCCTCAGGCCATGTCCTGGATATGGCTCCATTGTAGCCTTATAGACTTGTAGAGTTCAAAGGTTCCCCTTGGGATCATCTGATCCAACCCCCTGTGGTGCAGGAATCACAGTGAGAGAATCCATGACAGATGGCCTTCCAGCCTCTGCTTAAAAACCTCCAAGGAAGGAGAGTCCACCACCTTCTGAGGGAGCCTGTTCCACTGCAGAACAGCTCTCACCCTCAGAAAGTTCTTCCTAATGTTTTAGTCTGAATCTCCTTTCTTGTCATTGGAATCCATTGCTTTGGGTCCTCCTGTCTGGAGGAGCAGCAGGAATCAAGCTTACTCCTTCTTCCATGTGACAGCCCTTCCAATGTTTGAAGATGGCTAACACAACCGTTCTCACTCTTCTCTTCTCCAGGCTAAACATCTCCAAATCAACTGTTCCTCATAAGACTTGGGACCAGGTGTGACCATGCAAAGGAAGAGGAAGGGTGATGAAGAGGCCTGGCTGAAATGTTTAACTGGGCCTGTTGCATTCTGGGATGCTGCAGGTCATGGTGGGGTCCCTGAGCCCCCCCTTCCACATATTGCACTCACCAAGGTCAAGAAGCAAGTGGAGAAGGATCTTCTGCTCTACCTTCTCCCATATAAATGAGGACATGGAGTCCTGGAGCTGGATTAGACCAATGGTCCATCTGGTTCATCTTCCTGATCTCATAGTGGCCAGCCAGATGCCTGTGAGAAACCTGAAAGCGGGATTGGAACCCAAGAGTGCTCTCCCCTCCTGGGGTCTTCTTCCAGCTGTGCATTGCTGCTTCCAACTGTGGAGGCAGAGCATAGACATCATGCCTAGTAGCCCTTGATAGCCTCTCCTCCTCCATGAATTCGTTCAATCCTCTTTGAAAGCCATCTCAACTGGTGGTCACCACTGCCTCCTGTGGGAGGGAGTTCCATAGCCGAACTCTGTGCTGAAAGACTTTCAGCTTCTGTTCCTTCCTGGGGGGCTGGGAGGCAAAATGTTCCTCTTGGGACAAATGTGTAGGGCAGGGCGGGGAGCAAAGACTGATTGGTGGCCTTTCTTCCACGAAGAGCCCACTGCAGATGCACACAGTCCACTCCCCCCAGAGAAAACCCCTCTCCCCACTCAAACGCTCCCTATAAAATCCATGTGGCTTTTACGTGCCAAATCGCTTTTACGTGCGATTTCCTCCAGCAACCAAATTGCTTTGATGATGACAAGCAGTGATTCTCCCACATGGAAGCGAACGTATTCATTTTAGATCTGCAGCAATTATGTCTATATGGAACACCACGGGGGGAGAAAGTCTCTTCAGAGTGCCGCCAGGAAGGCCTTTTGCAGCCAGGCAGCCAGCCTTCCCCCCCACCTTCCTGAGTCTCCCCATCAGATCACTCTCCCCAATAATCCCTTGGAATTGGAGGGGGGGTCCTTGAGAAGTCTGAGTGCCCAATTACCTTCACTCCAGATCTCAGGCAGTAACAAGCACAGAGCAATTTCAAGGAACACCTTGCCATTCCGGAAACTGCATGGATGGCAGCCGTTAAGGCTGATATCTCTCCCTCCTCCTAGATCCAAACTCCACATACTTAGCGCTGCAAATATTGGGGGTAGTTTCTTTCCTTCTTGCGATTCCTCCCAGTTCTTTGGGGGAGTGACAGGATGCGACAGCCAGATGCAGAACTTTGCAGCATTGATCCTCACGGGAAGAGGGTTGGTTTTGCCGGTGTCTTTTGGCAGCTTTTGGGTCCCACAACTGGTTATCCTCAGGACGGGGCAGGACAAAAAGGCTCAAGATAAGAACGTCTGAAGACCCTGCTGGATCAGGCCAAAGGGGGCTCATCCAGTCCAGCAGTGCTCCAGCTTATTACATTTTTTGTGTGCAGCTTTTGCTGAGTGCCCCTCCTGACGTCAATAATGCAGGAACATCAGGGGAAGAATCACAGAACAAATAATGAAGCAAAATGATGGGCGGATGGTCTAGCATAAATCCATCACGAAGGTGCTATTGTTGCATCAATGACACATTGCAGGAGAAAAAAGCCACCAGCAAGAGAGGACCCTTTATAAAACCACAGAATTGCAGAGTTCAATGGGTCCCCAAGAGTCATCTAGTCCACCCCCCAAGCAGGAATCACATCTCACTCCATGCTTTAGCAAGCGGGGGGGGGGGATTTAAAACTCCCAAATAATTTGAGGAGGTGGGGAAGTGCTGGTAGCCCAGCTTCCTC
Source organism: Podarcis cretensis (assembly GCF_951804945.1). Taxonomy (NCBI): domain Eukaryota; kingdom Metazoa; phylum Chordata; class Lepidosauria; order Squamata; family Lacertidae; genus Podarcis; species Podarcis cretensis. Next base: position 890,196 of record NC_137170.1, read on the forward strand.
TATAGGGAGAAAGAAAACGAGATTCCCACACAAACCCAATTTTGGCATTGTGGCTCCCTCAAGTGCATTTGTGGAGCAGGTCTCCATCAATGGGATGGCAAGGCCAATAATCTCTCTCTGCTCGCAGCCCCCATTGCCAGGCTCACTATCTCCGCTTCCAAAGGAATGTCAAAGGAGCTTTAGTCCTTGCCAACACAATGTGCTAATGACTCATTAAAAATAACAGCAGAATGAGAAGAGGGGAATGGAACAGTCACCAAAGATCTCATCCTGTTTAATGCCATTGCTGGGCAGCGGGAGGGAAATGGGAAGCCCAGAAGATCAGGCTGGACCCTCTCAAGTGCTCTTGCCTCTGCTGCACCAGAGTCATCCCGGCCAACACAAATGTTTACCGTCTTCTTGCAAAAAAGGAGCTTGATGGGATGAGAAGTGCAGAGGTCAGGCAGTGCTGGGGATCCTGGCCAACGTTAGCGCAGAAACTGCAACACTTAGGAGAATGATGAGGAAGAACTGATATGGTAGCAGTTTATTCCCCCTCTTTTTTTTAAGGTAAAGGGACCCCTGACCATTAGGTCCAGTCGTGGCTGACTCTGGGGTTGCAGTCCTCATCTCACTTTACTGGCCGAGGGAGCCGGCGTACAGCTTCTGGGTCATGTGGCCAGCAGGACTAAGCCGCTTCTGGCGAACCAGGGCAGCGCACGAAAACGCCGTTGACCTTCCCGCCAGAGTAGTACCTATTTATCTACTTGAACTTTGACGTGCTTTCGAACTGCTAGGTTGGCAGGAGCAGGGACCGAGCAATGGGAGCTCAACCCGTCATGGGGATTTGAACCGCCGACCTTCTGATCGGCAAGTCCTAGGCTCTGTGGTTTAACCCACAGCGCCACCCGTGTCCCTCTATGGTAGCAGTTTATACAATGATGCACAACCTGGAAGAAAGGGAAGAGAGAAAAGTTTTCCTCCCTCTCTCTTAACCCCAGGACTCCTGGACATCCAGTGAAGCTGAAGGTTGGAAGATTCACGACAGATAAAAGAAAGGAGTTCTTCTTGCGGCGCATGCTTAAACTGTGGAACTCCCTGCCACAGGAGCCAGGGATGGCAGAGGCAGATTTAGGACAGTGTGACTGGTTCCCTTGCTTTGGGCACAGAGCTTTGGAGGTGCCACAGGGGGCGCTGCCACTAAGATGTAGAAAGGGAGAGTTTTCTGCCCCCGCATCTGCCAGGGCCCCTCCTGCCTCCATCAGGCCTTTGTCATCCTCACCCAACTCTCCCCTTTCACGCTGCCAAAGACGGAGCGTCTTTCTTCCCCTGTTCCTCTGCATCTTGCTCTGACACAAGCGATTTGTATTCCCAAGGTAAAATGAGTTCACGAGGGGGGGGGGGTGTTCCCTGGAAAGTGCACTGCTGCTCAAAGATTAAAAACATCGGTCTGTATAAAACATGCATTTTGGTTGGCAATAAACAAATGGCGAAGGGAAGTTGCCAGTGAATAAACGACTCTATCGCGGCGATAGAAATCATGTTTTCATTTCCACTGAAAATAAAAGGATGATTCCTTCCTTTATCACAGTTATGGGAGATTTTCTCCTTTGACGATTATTCCGCAAGCAGGCAGGCAGCCTGCGTCAGAGGGCCAGGATCCAGCACATCACTGTGCACTTTTCACCCTCCTGAAATCAAGGGGCCACAAGGAGAGTAGGAAGGGCGGCTGGATTAGGGCTGAGCACCCACTTGAAGCCACTGGAGAGGCAGTAGTTGTGTAGTGGTTAGCGTGCCGGACTAGGAAGAGATCAGGGTTCGAATCCTTGCTTGGTCCCATGAAGGCCACTGGGTGTGAGCTTGGGGGCCGGTCACTGCCTCTCAGCCCAATCTACCTTACAGGGTTGTTGCTGCAGAGAAGAAACAAAGAGGGGGAGAACCATGTAGGCATATATATATATATATATATATATATATATATATATATATATATAATATGATTGTAGGAATAAACCTCAAAGTGGTTGACAGAAAACATAAAATGATCAATAAGGAAAATTAACAACAGTTTAAGACTTCTGAAAAGTTAAAATAGTGGTAGAGTAAAAGCAGATTAAAACTCAGGGGATTTTAAACATCTGGACCAGCTTGTCTAAAGAATAATTTGGCAGGTGCCCAAAAGAGTGCAAGGAAGGCACCTGATTGATCTTAAAAGGCAGGGAGTTCCAAAGTGTGGTGCTGCCACACCAAACAATGTTGTTGTTGTTGTTGTTTAGTCGTTTAGTCGTGTCCGCCTCTTTGTGACTCCATGGACCAGAGCACGCCAGGCACTCCTGTCCTCCATTGCCTCCCACAGTTTGGTCAAACTCATGCTGGTAGCTTCGAGAACACTGTCCCACCATCTCATCCTCTGTCGCCCCCTTCTCCTTGTGCCCTCCATCTTTCCCAACATCAGGGTCTTTTCCAGGGAGTCTTCTCTTCTCATGAGGTGGCCAAAGTACTGGAGCCTCAGCTTCAGGATCTGTCCTTCCAGTGAGCACTCAGGGCTGATTTCCCTAAGAATGGAGAGGTTTGATCTTCTTGCAGTCCATGGGACTCTCAAGAGTCTCCTCCAGCACGAGAATTCAAAAGCATTAATTCTTCGGCGATCAGCCTTCTTTATGGTCCAGCTCTCACTTCCATACATCACTACTGGGAAAACCATGGCTTTAACTATACGGACCTTTGTTGGCAAGGTGATGTCTCTACTTTGTAAGATGCTGTCTAGGTTTGTCATTGCTTTTCTCCCAAGAAGCAGGCGTCTTTTAATTTCGTGGCTGCTGTCACCATCTGCAGACACCAAACAATGGTGTTCCACAAATGCAGAAGTGGAGCTCTTTGGAATAAAAAGGTGGGGTATCATTGCAATAAGCAAGCAAGCAAGCAAACAAACAAACAAACAAACAAACAAACAAACAAACAGTAGCATCCTTCCAGGCCAGAGTAGAAAGCAGATTCTCTCCAAGGTGTAGACCAGGGGTCAGCAAGGTTTATCTTGCCAGGGCCAGATCGGTCCCACGGAGATCCCTCTGTGGGCCAGATTGAGTATGCGCCCATGATTTCTGGCATCTTCATCTGCGCAGATGCAATTTCCGGCGCCATGGGAGCGAGTCCTCACGCCGCACTGCACCGGTTTAGTGCAGTGCGCGATCAGGTGACTCGGTTCAGGGGCAGCACGGGGGCCGGTCAAACAACCTCTGGCTCATGGGCCTTAGGTGTAGACCAGCAGAGAGAGCGAGAGCAGGGTGGACGTCGCTTGAGCACATCCTTCCCACCCCAAAGACAAATGCCTTCAAAGGTCCCAGGTGTCCTAAACTATTTGGTATGTTTGTTTGCTAGAGGAATTCATGCTCCCCCCCCCCCCAATTTCACCAAAGCAGCTGGAAGGGATGGAGGCACAAAATCTAAAACATACACAGATAAGAACTTTTGGTCAGTAGAACATCACAACTTTCATGTTGCAAGACCTTCTGGAAGAAAACCATTTCCACTTTTCCCCGTGACCACCTGCCTTCCCTCTGCGTCTTTGATGGGCACAATCCCTCCCCAAATGGTCCTTAAGGCCACACAAATAACTTTCCTTCTGATGCTGTTTTTCGGAGTCTTTGCCAGGGAGCAGGGAACTTTTCTTGAGTAGCCCGGACAGACTTTAACAAAAGGTCAGGCCAAAGTCAGCTGGGGCACCTCTGGGGTTTCCTCCCAGTGACCGCTTGACCCTGCTTGCCAATCACAATCTCACCTCTGCAGGGACTGCACTAATCTCTTACCAATCCTCTGCTCTTTGGACAAGTGTCTGCAGCTGGAAGCCAAATTAGAGTCTCTTTTGCAAACAGAAGGACTTCGCTCTAGTGGTTTCTCAGCGTAAGAGATAAGAAGAGTCTTCTGGATCAAGCCAGCGGCCCATCCAGGCCAACATCCTATTCTCCCAGTGGCCAACCAGATGTGCATTAGGGGAACCCAGCAAGAAGCACCTGAGCCCAAGAGAGGAGAGGGATAGCTAGCTAGGATGTCTATGCTCTGCCCTCTCCAGTTGGAGGCAGCGATGCTTCTGAATCCCAGTTGCTGGAAGCCGCAGGAGGGGAGAGGGCCCTGGTGGTCAGATCCTGCTTGCTAGTTGTCCACTGGGGCATCTGGTTGGCCACTGGGAGAACAGGATCCTGGAATAGACGGGCCCCTTGTGGTCTGACCCAGCAGCCTCATTTTATGTCTTCATGTTCTTCAATTTGTTTGTGGGAAAAAATTCCGAAGCCTCCCTCTGCCAGATATTTACAGGACTGTGCATATTAGAAATGGTGCTTCGTTTGCTGCAATTAGCTTCCCTCGGAGCTATGGAGCCGTTTTGCTCTGCTTCTGATGCCAGGCAGCTGTTCTTTGGGAGCAAAGACGGCCAGAGCAATTGGCAGAAATGGATCTGTGGAGTTCTAAGCATCCCACAAAATGGGCTGTTTAGTCTGCAGCGTGATGAATCCCACTTCTGAATGGCAAACGTACGACTGAACCGCCATCCCGGATTCTCAGCGCTAGGAGATTATCACATGAAAACTCTGAGCAAAACTAAGGATAAAGATCAAGCAGCCCAGCAGGAAGGGAATGGATTCCTGCCTTGCTGAAAATGACCAGATGAAAGGCGTCATCAAGACAGATGGAGATGTTTTGAAGATTGTCCCCTCATTCCTGATTTTAGGAAGGGGGGAGGGTGCGGGAATGTTCAGGGAGGCAGGAGAGGATATATTGTTTAATTATATCCTTTCCAACTTGTGTTAACAAGTTCTACAATTTGGCAGAATAACATTCCCCTTTTAAACTTACACAGCAGATAACGTCTTTGCCAGGCTTGTATAAGCCTCTAAAATAAGTTTCCTGGTAATTCCCCTTTATTCCCTCTTAAAAAGAATAGACACGACAGTCTTGTATAAAAGTATAAAAGAGTTTACTCACATTCTGTTCACAATTGGATCCCAGAAGAGAGACTTAGCTTAGAAAAGTAACATACACCTGGAAACTATCTCATAAGGATATAGTCCCTTTGCCCAAAGCCAAGAGAGCATCTCAGACTAAGCAGATGTTGCTTCTTTGAGGAATGGAGTCAAAGAGAGAGATGGCAGCCTCCGCTGAGGTATTTTGTTACCTGCAAAGGTGAGGCCACACCCACCTTTGGTCACATGCAGAGGAAGTCTGTCCCAGCCCAGGAGGAGACAGGAAGTTCTGGTCCAGACATCCTCTTTTTATGTCCACTCTAGGGATGTTGTACTTGACTGTTCTGTGTTTCACACCCCACAGAGGGGTCAGTCTGGATGACACCCTGAAACCTTTCCATTCTTGAGATCCTGTACCCAATGTGGGTTAGAATCCAAGAGAGGATTCTAGCTGCTGTCGGCTGTCATTCTGGGTCCTTGGGTCCTGGAGCTGAAGCCTGGATGTGCGATGCGATGCAGCGGTATGGCCAACATCGGGCTGCGGAGAGGTGTGTCACTGTCAGCTCAGCGGGATCCCATTCTTGTCCCCAGTGAAATATACTCGGAGTCGCAAAGTGATTTCATGCTCTTTATTGCAGCTCGTAAACTGAATTCCCCCCCCCCCCAAAAAAAAACCTCAGGCTTTATATACATTATTTACCTATAGGTCCCAACTGATTGGCTGATTCTGCTTCCCTCCTGCAGCCTCATTGGGCTGCTCCTGCCGGCCAATCAGGTTGTTGCATTCTAGGATCCTACTGGCCTAATAGGCTGATTAACATCCTCCTGGGGCCTGATTGGGCTGTTCCTGCCGGCCAATCAGGTTGTTGCATTCTAGGATCCTACCTGCCTATTGTTCTAGGAACCAAGCTGAGCACATAACAATTACTGAACAGGTCAGAGAAGCTTCCTTGCAAAACAATGACCTTAGCTGGCCACGTAAGTGTCCCCATCCCCATGCCCAAAGAGCAAGAGCTGAAACTAAGGGACGGTTGTGTTCCTACCTGGCAGCTAGAGGGGTGTGTGAAAAGCTGAGCTGGAAGCTGGAGACACAAGAGACCTGCTTGTTCTGTGCTGGATCCACAATTGCGGCTAATGGAGAAGCAAGGTCTGTTGGGGTGTTGATGCTGTGAGCCCCTCCATCCCATGCTCAAGTTGTACACATGTGTCAATAAAACCATGTATCCTGAAGATACCACAGTCTTTGCTGACCTCCATTCCAGGGAAACCAAGCCAGAGTCTGGAACCCCTGGAGTCTCTGACCGCTTGGAGATTGAGGTGAGGGTGCAAGGCTATGTTTGTGGTAGGAGGGGAAGATTGAATTATTCCATGTGGGCGAGGAGCTGCAATGAAAGGAGAGCAGGCATCATCCCGGGGCAAGAACATCTCTGTGTTCACTCATGGAAATACTTCTCCAGAGGCCGGCACCTCAGCCATGAACAATCTGACCACAAGCACACTCCACCAGATGCATTATTCATCCTCCGCCAATGGACAGCTCACAGCACTTGTTTGGAAGGTTATGCAAAGAGCGCCGGGAGAAGGAACACACCACTATCCCTTCTGGGATTATCCCTTTATTTTTTAAAACACAGAACTTTGACGTTGTGGGTCGGGGAGCTTGATGCAGCTTCTTGGATTCAAATGGCCAGAAAGGAGATTCAGGCTAAACGTCAGGAATAACTTTATGTTTTTTAAAAAATAATATTTTTTTATTAATTTTAACATATAATTTATAAAATGTACCACAAAACTTATCACTTATACAATCTTTTTAGACTTCCATCAGCACCTCTGATGATCCACCGTTTTAACCACTTCTTATGCATTTCTTAACTTTATATTGCCTTTACATCTCTTAACAAATCATCCTCCCCTTCTCCATTTTTACAATACTTCTAATAATACTCCTCACAAAACTTCTTGCAACCCTACAAACGTCGTCTGATCTTCACAATTACTTTTCAAATAATCTGTAAATTTACTCCAGTCTTCCATGAATTTCTGGTTTCGCCGGTTTCGAATCCTTCCTGTTAGTTTATCTAATTCTGCATAGTCCATTAACTTTATCCTCCATTCTTCAATCGATGGTAACTCTTCTTGCTTCCATTGTTGGGCCAATAATATTTTTGCTGCTGTTATTGCATATAAAAAGAGCTTACATTCCTTTCTATTTATGTCACTCCCCACAATGCCCAATAGAAATGCTTCTGGTTTCTTTATAAATGTATATTTCAACATTTTTTTCAACTCATTATATATCATCTCCCAGAAGCATTTAACCTTTTTACATTCCCACCACATGTGATAAAATGTTCCCTCTTTTTCTTTACATTTCCAACATTTATTACTGACTTTATACATTTTCGCTAACTTGACAGGTGTAATCAGGAATAACTTTCTGAGAGTAAAAGCTGAGAGTAACTTTCTGGGAGTAAAAACCATGGAACAGTCTCCCTCCTTCACAGGAGGTTTTCAAAGAGAAGTCAGATGGCCATCTGTCAAGGACTCTTGAGCTGTGATTCCATCATTGCAGGGAGTTGGACTAGATGACCCTCAGGGTCTCTTCCAGTTCCAAAATTTTATGATTCTATGAAGATCAAGATCCTTCTCAGATCCTTGGGGTGGTCTCTTGAAAGCAGGGGTGCCTAACAACACCCCCCCCCAGCACACCTCACCTTTGCGCAGCATCACCGAGTCGGCAGGCCTCCGTCCAAGACGCCCCTCCCAGCAGAGCCTCACCATTAAGTCTGCCTGCGGTAAACGAAACTGAAGTTTATTTAACAATGACTAAGATAAAGGCCTAATTGAAAGCAAGTCAAACAATGGGAAACAGATGGCTACAGATAAAAGACAGGAATTAAGCCCATTCAAGAGTTTTTTAGTTATTGCATTTGGGATGGGAAGAAGAATCTTGTTAATAAATTGATTGCCTTCCCAGATGGTCAACCTGTGCCGTGCATTCACTCTGCAGAGATGGGTGGAGGAGCAGATCCAGTAATGCAGAGAGCTCCTTTTTTTCTGGGACTATTACAAGTTTGGAGAACAAGAAACAAAGCTGGTCCCCAAATGTGGGGTGGACAAAGGAGACAGACAAAGGAGAAAATATTGGTGGAGATGCAGGTAGGTAGAAACTGATACAAGCCCCATTGTGACGGGGGTGGGGTGGGGGTGGAGTGCTTTGCAATGCCTAGTTAAACTATGGAACTCCCTCCCACAGGACACAGAGATGACCACTACCTTTTGGGTAAATAATAAAAGAATCGGTTGGGTGCCTAGGTTCAAAATGCAGGGCTAAACTCACTCTCCAGCAGCACAAAAGTTTAGCAGCAGTAGTATAGATTTCATTTCACTTGGTTGCATCCAGCACCCACTTCTGTCCACACCTCTTGCAATAAACAGGCCACACATTGTTAAGTAAGTTTAAAATGTTTTACTTACAAATTGTTCCAAAGGTCATATTCATGCATTTATTCAAGAGGCAGAATTCTCTTAGGTAGAAAATACAGAGAGATAGCTTCAAACATGTGTTCTAAGCTTGAAGCTTGCTTAGGCATGTCTTCCTTGCAAAGAGAGGGAGGGAACAGGAAGAGAAGGCTTCATTCCGCCCCCATCAGAGAAGAAGGGGCAGGACCTAACTGAGTGTGGGGATTTAACTCTATGGTCTTAACCCCTTCATGTACTAACTAGCACTCATGCATAGTTAGGTTTTACTGCAATTTCCCTCATAATGGGTATCTGGTCGACCACTGGAAATCGTGGAAGATCTGCTCCCTCCCTTGCAGTCCTTTCTCACCTGACCTGGAAGGGTCAGGCCCTGACTGACGCCATCTACAAATCTTGGGCTGGGTGTTGTTTAGGGGGTTCCTTGGAGGTGGGTTGTGGCTATTGCTGATGTTATTTTTTTTGTATCTTTATTTTGGATCTTATGTTTTATGTGGAACTTGTTCAGTTTGGTTGTGTCCTTTTAGATGTTTTCTTTTGCTGTTGTCTTGTTTGCTGCTTATGACTACTTTTGCTATGTTTGTAATTATATATATGTTTTATGTAGTAAGCCGCCTTTATCATCGTTTGAATTGTTGTTGTTGTTTAGTCATTTACTCGTGTCCGCCTCTTCGTGACCCCCTGGACCAGAGCACGCCAGGCACTCCTGTCTTCCACTGCCTCCCGCAGTTTTGTCAAACTCATGCTGGTAGCTTTGAGAACACTATCCAACCATCTCGTCCTCTGCCGTCCCCTTCTCCTTGTGCCCTCCATCTTTCCCAACATCAGGGTCTTTTCCAGGGAGTCTTCTCTTCTCATCAGGTGGCCAAAGTCTTGGAGCCTCAGCGTCAGGATCTGTCCTTCCAGTGAGCACTCAGGGCTGATTTCCTTCAGAATGGATAGATTTGATCTTCTTGCAGTCCTTGGGACTCTCAAGAGTCTCCTCCAGCACCATAATTCAAAAGCATCCATTCTTCGGCGATCAGCCTTCTTTATGGTCCAGCTCTCACTTCCATACATCACCACTGGGAAAACCATGGCTTTAACTATGGGCCCCCTTTGGGCTCTTTTTATGTTCCGATGTTCTCTCTTAGTCCCAGAATTGCCTTAGCAAATGCACAATAAGGGCCGTGTTGATGGATCACCCGGATTTAAAGGTCTACACCTGCATTGTAGATTCTGTCCCAGGAGATCAGATGCACCTTCACCGGTGCTCCTTCCCTCTTGCACTTTAGACACACACAGACAAAAAAAGCTTTTGTGTTCCCTTTCCTGCCCCTCTAACAGTCTTACAGTTTAGCTGGCCATCAAATTTGGTTGCAGCTGAGTATCCTCTGAAACTGATCACT